>NC_036845.1:23952029-24027721 GCF_002910315.2 Salvelinus sp. IW2-2015
CGCCTCCCCTGGATGATCAGTAACCAATCAGAATTGGAATGGATTTCTAGGCAGATCTGAGGCCATATAAATGGGGCTTGGAACGGGGGGCCCGCAGCCTTTCATTGTCTCCATGACGCAAGGCAGACCTCAAGATTGGGCATTTGAAAAAGCTTCACGTTATCGGAGTTAGATATATCCTGTGCTCTGATTTTATTCGATATAGGTGTTAGAAACATCATACAAGTTATTTTAAACCGAGTTATATCAGTTTATGTGAGTATATTGCACAATATCTTTGCGTTTTGAAGATTTGGGCATGTCGTGGCCACATAGCTAATGTTTGCTGCTAATTACACGGTTGAAAAAAACGTTCTACAGCCGAGCAACGATTATTATGGACAAAGGACAACTTGCCCAAGATTCTGATGGAAGCTCATCAAAAAGTAAGAGCTATTTATGATGTTAATTCGTATTTCTGTGGAAAAAATGTAAAATTATTTGTCCGCCATTAATTTCGGTGAGGTCTCCGCTGTACACGCACGCTGTATGTTCTAGTAACGTTAATTTTTAAAAATCTAAACAAAGCGGGGTTGCCATTACCTTTCACGAGCTCTACCCCCGGATCCGGGAGCACCCCCCACACCCCCCAACCACTAATTAGCATACCTAGCATAGCTTCAAAGTTAGATAGGTAGCATCTAAATATCATTAAATCACAAGTCCAACACCAGATGGAAAGATAACACATTCTGTGAATAAAGCCACCATTTCAGATTTTTTAAAATGTTTTACAGGAAGACAAAATATGTAAATATATAGCTAAAACATGTTAGCAAAAATACACCACTATTCTAACTCCATCAGTTCGTTACTCCTTTCAGGTGCTATCACCAATTCGGGCTCAACTAAGATATTGAAATCCATAACAGAAAAAAACCTCTTCGAGATGACCAGTCTGATAACATATTCATGGTATAGGATAGTTTTTGTTTAGAAAAAAAGTGCATATTTTCAGTAGAAATCACAGTTTACAATTGCAACCCACCATCACCAAAATCGACTAGAAATTACTAGATAAGCACGTGTATGACCAATTTACTCATCATAAAACATTTTCATAAAAAATAGACAAAGCGCATTAGCAATGGAAAGACCCAGTTCTTGTGATTTCAGACCATATTTCAGATTTTCTAAGCGTTTTTTCAGCGAAAACACAATGAAATCGATAGTTAGCATACCCACATGAACAAACGTTACCAGGCCATCGATTCCAGCCAAGAGCGCTATAACGTAATTCACCTCCCCAAATATATAAATTTTTTTCACTAACCTTCTCAGAATTCTTCCCGATGACCACTCCTGTAACATCATTTACAATATACAAGATACAGTTTGTTCGAAAAAGGTGCATATTTGCCATACAAAACCGTGGTGACAAATAAAAATTTACTAGGAAATCAATCCTCAATATTGGTTGACGTCATCTATCAGAGTGATCTAGTTTTAATGAAAGCTAATCATATACTTGACTAAAAAATACAGGTGACAAGCATCAAAGACATTGTTCTAATTTACATTTTGTAAAATTATCCTTATTTTCAATACAGGATTGCCAAGTGAAGCTATACCAAACAAAATGGCGAATTATGCCCGTTTAAAATATTTCACAGAAAAACACGGTTTTCATATTAAATATTGCTTACTTTGAGCTTTCTTTCCATCATATTCTTGGGCAATGTTATCCTTTCTATGTTATAAACGCTTTTGGTCCGATTAGATGCCTCTGTCCTTCGAAATGTTCACCACCAACGACTGGACTCCCTAAAACGTGTGTCCAAACTTTCAGAACGCACAACAAAGAAAATTCCTCAAAAATCGCACTAAACGGATATAAATTGATATAAAACGGCTCAAATTACTTTACATTATGATGTTTTTAACAAACTATAACGACTGAAACATGGACGGAGGAAAAATATTGCTGTTAGAAAACGATTTGGAACGAGGCAGTCCGAGGGCCTTCACGCTTGAGGCGCAAGTGAAGAAAGAGGGGTCTCTGTACATTTTTGTCATTTAATGGCTGTGAACGTCCCATCGACTTCAGTGAAAACGTTGGATTGACGTACGACACCCAGAGGAAGACGTAGGCAGTGTCAGGTTCCTTCATAGCATCACTGTGGCCTTTATAAACGACCCCCAGATTCAGAGGTAAAAATTTCTGCAATTCTACTGTCATGAAAAGTGCTGTAGAAATTTTCTGTACCACTCAGAGACAAAATTCAACTTCTATAGAAACTAAGAAGGTGTTTTCTATCCAATAAGTAACAATAATATGCATATTGTACGTCAAGAATTTAGCACGAGGCAGTTTAATTTGGAAAACACCAAATATGCGAATGCGGAACAGCACCCTAGTAGTGCAAGAAGTTAAAGAACTAATGTATCTTTCATTTGCTGTCCAACCTGTATTTTTTAGTCAAGTTTAGTGATTAGTTATCGATTAGATAGGTGCCTCTCCAAGATGGCGCCGGACAGATTGCTTTGAAGTTTAGCTACTATTCACATTTATAAACAAGATTTGTGCCGCTAATATGCACATTTCTTGAACAAACCTATATGCATTGTGTATTATATGTTACAGACTGTCATCTGATGAAATTTAGAAGGTTAGTCAAAAATATATATCTTTGCTGGTTTGTTACGATCGTAACCTTGCTGCTGTAGATGGCTTGTGTTTCTGGCTATTGTGGTAAGCTATATAATGCTGTATTGTTTTTCGCTGTAAAACACTTAAAAAATCTGAAATGATTGGCTGGATTCAAAAGTGTGGTCTTTCATTTGTCGTACGCTGTGTATTTTTCAGAATAATGTTTTATAAGTATTTAGTATTTGACGTTGGTCTCTTAATCTTTCTGGCTGCTTCAGCGCTATTTCAGATTGCAGCTGCAATGTAGAACCTGTATTCTATACCTGAAATATGCACATTTTCTAACAAAATATCTATACAATAAAATGTTATCAGACTGTATCTGATGAAAGTTGTTTTGGTTAGGGAATTATTTATATCTTTATTTGGTCGAATTAGTGAGGCTCCTATGCAGAAAAAAATGGTTGGAAAAAAAGTTGTGTCTTTGCTTGTGGTTAGCTAATAGAAATACATATTGTGTCTTCCCTGTAAAAATTTTAAAAATCGGAAATAGAGGCTGGATTCACAAAATCTGTTGTTTCATTTGGTGTCTTGGACTTGTGATTTCATGAACATATTTATTATTTATGATATCCCTGTAGCTTTAGGCTAGGGCTAGCTAGTCAGCTTTTTTGATTGGGGGATCCCGGATCCGGGTTTGTGACTTGTTAGAGGTTATGGCTTGGGGTAAAAACTGTTGAGAGGCCTTTTTTGTCCTAGACTTGGCACTCCAGTACCGCTTGCCATGCGGTGATAGAGAGAACAGTCTATGACTGGATGACTGGGGTCTTTGACAATTTTTAGGGCCTTCCTCTGACACCGCCTGGTGTAGATTCCTGGATGGCAGGCAGCTTTGCCCAATGATGTACTGGGCCATATGCACTACCCTCTGAAGTGCCTTGCGGTCGGAGGCCGAGCAATTGCCATACCAGGCAGTGATGCAACCGGTCAGGATGCTCTCGATGTTGCAGCTGTGGGTGTCACGCTCAACAGTGTCCCGTATGTACAAGAATGGTCCACCACCCAAAAGACATCCAGTCCAACTTAACACAACTGTGGGAAGCATTAGAGTCAACATGGACCAGCATCCCAGTGGAACACTTTCGACAACTTGTAGAGTCCATGTTCTTATTTGGGCTCCCGAGTGGCGCAGGGCTAAGGCACTGTTATGCTGGTTGAATTGAGACCCAAAACGACTTAACAGAAACAGAGTCTTTATTCCAGTCTATAACAAAAACGATAATCCTGGATATAATCTCAGGTAAAGTCAACCAGGAAAACTGAAATCCTCTAGGCAGTAGAGGGGAACAACTGGAATATGCGACCACAACGACTGCAGGTCGCTTCGGGAAGCGCAGGCCGTAGCTGATATAATAAAAACCTGCTCACACGCAGCATCTGAAGAAGGCGGAAACACGACAGGCGGAACAAGACACCAGAACAGCAAACATCAAACAAGGATCCGACAAGGACAGAAGCGGAAAACAGAGGGAGAGAATATAGGGACTCTAAACATGCAGTTCATGTCGACCCATAGGATACATACAGAGTATTAAACTGATCCTAGAACAGAGTCTCCGATTTCAGATTTTGCAGTTCCTGTCAGGACTTTCGCTGCCGAATGAGTTCTGTTTCACTCAGAGAAATARTTCAAACGGTTTTAGAAACTAGAGAGTGTTTTCTATCCAATAGTAATAATAATATGCATATTGTACGAGCAAGAATTGAGTACGAGGCAGTTTAATTTTGTAACGATATTTTACAAAGTCGAAACAGCACCCCCTATATTGACAAGACTCCTGAACGGGTAACCAAATGGTAACCAAATGACTATTTGCATTGTGTCCCACCACCCGCCAACCCCTCTTTTTACGCTACTGCTACTCTCTGTTTATCTTATATGCATAGTCACTTTAACCATACATTCATGTACATACTACCTCAATAAGCCTGACTAACCGGTGTCTGTTTATAGCCTTGCTACTGTTATTTTCAAATGTCTTTTTACTGTTGTTTTATTTCTTTACTTACCTACCTACACACACACACACACCTTTTTTTTCGCACTATTGGTTAGAGCCTGTAAGTAAGCATTTCACTGCATTTCACTGTAAGGTCTACACCTGGCGCACGTGACAAATAAACTTTGATTTGATTTGAGCATTGCAGTTCTTGGCACAAACACCTGGCACCTACTACCATACCCTGTTTAAAGGCACTTAAATATTTTGTCTTGCCTATTCACCCTCTGAATGGTACACACACATACAGTATATACAGTCGCTAAAGAAAGTCTACACATCCTTTGCAGTCCTAACATTTTGCTGCCCTAAAATTACAACGAAAAAGGATTACATTCGATTTTCCCCTACCAATCAACACAACATTCTGCATTTTTTTTTAAAGTGAAATATAAATGATAGAACATTTTCCAAACTAAAAACAAAATATAAATTGTGTCTTCACACCCCAGAGTTAATACTTGGTGCAAGCACCTTTGGCAGCCATTACAGCTTTGAATCACTTTGAATAAGATTCTACCAACCTTGCACAACTATTGGGGAAACATACAGTATAACTATTGTTTTGGTCAAAATTGCTCAAGCTCAAGCATTTGGATTGGGAATCATTAAAGAACAGCAATRTTTAAACCTGCGTTTCTCTATGTGAGCTTCCACTATAAAAGTATAGACCCAGAGCTTCAAAATGGTATATCATACACTATAGTTTGATTGGACAAACATGGGAAAGTTACACTATGTTGCTTTGCAAGTTGATAAACGTGTTATCCCACTAAGGAGACAAGTAGGCGAAAAATGCCCTTGAATGATTTTGCTGAGATTTTCACACTTGCTCGAGAGYTCTTATTTGTTTATGCCCATTCAGYATAGTTCACACACTCTTAAGCCCCCCACACATGTAAACGCATGTGAGTCAGCATGGCATTGTCCTCCATAAAGTAGTGTCTCTACTTAAACTTTCTCCCAGTGAGCTTTGTCGATAGCACCAGCTAAATTCAGGGCATCAATGTTTTTGAGATCTGTTGCAAAACTTTTGCAGTTGTCAATAGCTATTTCCTTCTAAAAATCTGCAGTAGCAAATATTATCTATATAATGACCAGCGAAGCCCCCATTCTGAAGCCTGTGATATGACAGATCAATCAGTTCTCATCTTTCAGGATTTCCAACCACTCCATTTTCTCAGCCAATCATGGCTAGCCAGGAAGAAAATAAAGAAAGCTCTGTTTAAATATCCACTCTGTTTTCAGCAAGGCAAGTTATAATGCAAGACAACATTGACTGCCAAAGGTGCTTCCAACAAGGATTAACTTTGGGGTGTGAAGACATACGTAATCAAGACATCGTCATTCTTTTTTTTCTATTAATGATGAAGATTTTGTGTAATTTCCTATAATCTTTTACCTCGAACATGTGGAGCAGGTTGTGTATATCAGTAGGGGGRAAAAGTACATTTTAAGGCAGCAAAAAAGTACTTTGTAAGGGGTGTGTAGACTTTCACTAGGCACTGTACATGCCCTTTACGAAGAAAAATATTTTATGTGATCATATGCCTGTGGTCTTCTGATATCCTTTTCTTCCCTGCACCGGGCACGTGCGAGGCAGGCGGTCATTGTGAGAAATGTCCTCACTCTGTATTGGTGAGCACAGTCATAGCACCCCCTTTGGCCAAACTGTGGGTGACAGTATGACTCCAAATAAGCTTATTGCTCCCACTCATTGTACAAGGCACTGTAGTGTTTGCCAAAATGTTTTCATCTGTCCCCGACTTCATGCATCCTCTCCTGGGTAAAGAGAGGTGCCAGGGGTCCCTGGAGCACCCGCCCACAGTTCTCCTCCACAGCAATTTTACCAGCACGTCTTCAGCCGTGGGTGGGAAGACATCTCACTGATGCTTCATCATAAACGCCTTCCTCAAAATAGAGGCTTCTGTGTTTGCTGTTGTAGAATTATGCTTTCAATGTCAGATTTCCTTCAATATGAAGGAGCACTGTTGATTGTATGCGTGGTCGAGCTCATCAGGAGCCAGTGAGTTTCTCAGTCAATGAAAATGATATCTGCATTATGATAACTCTTGATTAAAGCTTTGAGCAGCTRCACGTAATTGGCACATTTGTTTCACACCATCAACATGAGTGAATACTGCACTGAGGTTTCCACGGAACAAAGGGAAAAAGAAAACTACATCAATCATCTTGTGTTTACATGCAAATCTACGCCCATCCTCATTTACATACTGTTTCCCTGACACAACAGCCTTCAGCAGAGGGTTAAACTGCATAGGATGCAATTGAAACTCATTAAGACAAATAAAATGCTTAATTAAAGTTTGATTATAGTTTTGGAAACGTTTTGCAATACTGAGGCAGTTTTGCAGATATAAAATAATATTCATCAACTGGTTGGCAGAGGGTAGCTTTACCCTCATTGTACTTTACATATCAAGCATTAAATCCCACTGTGGAATTGCATTTATGAGCAATAATTACACTACACTAYTGACTCACTCCGTTGACTAGGTTCCACATGAATTAGGACATAGTGATAAAATAATGTATATGTTGAAAGATAATGATCAAATAATTCCACTCTGAAACCTTATAATTGTATGAAATTGATTAGAATCATAAAATTATAATCTGATGATGTGTGTAGTTTTAGTCGGAATTAGGTTAAACAATGGATCTGTGTAGTGGAAAAACACAGACTGTCTGAGCAAGGCGTAGCTTAGGATTTGAACTTGGATGTGGGTGCCTAGGAAAATACCGAAGAACAATTAAAACTGTGTTTGGACCGACCTGGCTAGGCCTCTAAGGAATTTATGATAGCATAGGGAGTACTTCTCAAGGTTTCTCTAATCTCGGGGGAATGGAACTGTCAGCTTGGTAGTGATAAACAGTGGATACAACTCACCTACTGTTCGTGTGTATGTATGATTGATAGTTATTATCATTGGGATTGAAAATTCTCATGACACATAGGCACGAAAAAAAAATATACCAACAAAATTGCTTACAAGCAGGGAGGAAAGTACATATCATAGCTTGGTTACCTGCTGTCTAAAAGCACTGCTAAAAAGCGGTCCAGAATTCCACACCTGTGATCTTCAAACTGGAGTTATGCCTTATCTCCTAAAGACAAACATCCCCATTAAGGAATTATTTACCAGCGTTGTCAAGGTTTGGAGAGTAGGGAAAGGGATTGCAGGCATATCCTTAATTTGTTATTCCTCTCTAAACAATAGCAGCCCAGATAAGGTTGTGATTGGACTGGCCCAATGCTATCAGAGAACCCATTCCTCTTCCCTCCCTGGCTAGCCAGGTCCAGCTGCCCAGCTTTTGGGAAAGAGAGGCTACTTGGCTGATTGAAACCCTCCCCATCAACCTGATACGACATTGCTTTTATCAGTCTTCTATCTTAATTACTCGTTGCTCATTGAACGCAGGTACGCCATGTTTTGTTTTTGAGCACAGCTGTTCAAGGAGAAAAAGGCCCAGTCTCACCTTGAAGATGGCWAAAAACATAATGTGGTCACATTAGCACTTCCTGTTAATTTAGGCGGGGGGATGTGAGGCAAGGAGACTTGATGAGGACTGTTKCTAATTTAAGGTGCAGCCGGTCTTTTCAGAAGTCCCAGAGTCCAGGCAGCATCAGGACAGTACCCAGCAGGACACAGACAGGAAACAGCTCACAGAGAGCAATAAAGCCCTTACTAGCTGTAGAGGTGTCACTCTCCCCTGCACTCTMAGGAAAATAATCACTTCTGCTAAGTGCCACAAGAAGGACACAAAAAATATAACATTTCTCCTCAGGGTCTGTAATGACACAATAGGATAATTAGGTCTGGAATCAGAGTCAACAGGCCTGGAAAATAATGCTGCAACGTTGGTAATAGCCATAATGACTCATGATTACGAATAACACTGGTCTAATGCTGGATGTGCATCATACCCTGTGCTTATCTTTCCGTTTACCACCAATTTTGTCCATAGTGACTGCATGTTATTAGCAATCCAATAAAAATAGGGGCCGATAACTTTCTGCTTAGCTGAGTTTTGGTAAGGTTGATCTCTATTGCGGTTGGACGGAGTGCTAGTGTTAAGACAATGGCTCTTTAATGGGATGGCATAACTCATTAGGGTACTGTAAATGCATTACATATGCTTTGTCATTACACTAGTGCTTCCTGCTCTCTGCCTGGCTCCCTAGACTGATAATTTAAAGTCTATTGGTAACCAGCAAGTGAAAAACGTGACACCATATCCCCTTGCGGGATTTCTATAATCTTGATTTCATTCTGCCACCTGTTTTCCTGAGAGCAGACCAGACTCGCCTGTGGATGAGTTTGCAGAGTTTCACAGCTTAGAGACTCACACTTCTTGAGGTGGATGGTTAGTCTTGGCATTTGTCCTTTCCACATCTCATAGATATTATCTCTATATACAGTATTTGTTCCTTCTCTTACCAGTTGGTCGTAGTGTAAAGACGGTTATTGTCTCTTTCCCCACTGTTATGGCTGATGTACTAACTGGGGGTGTAGTGAGCAGACACATGGCGCCTTCTTTGTAGCCCTTTGCTGGGATTGAACAGTAGTTAGAGATGATTTGAAGAACCACGCTGAGGTGCCAGGTGTCTGATGCAGCCAGGGCCATATGGATGCTTGTTGCATCGATTCAGGTGTTTAGGCTTCGGTCTCCTCAGTTGCTGCAGTGCTTCAGTGAGATCAACATTATATATTCTTCTCTCAAGTTTAGGGTAGTTCTCTCTTAGATATCCCTCTGATGGTGTGGGAGCTGTGCTTTGGCAAAGTGGGTGGGGTTATATCCTTCCTGTTTGGCCCTGTCCGGGGGTATCATCGGATGGGGTCACAGTGTCTCCTGACCTCTCCTGTCTCAGCCTCCATTATTTATGCTGCATTAGTTTATGTGTCGGGGGGCTAGAGTCAGTTTGTTATATCTGGAGTACTTCTCCTGTCTTATCCGGTGTCCTGTGTGAATTTAAGTATGCTCTCTCTTTCTCTCTTTCTTTCTCTCTCTCGGAGGACCTGAGCCCTAGGACCATGGCTCAGGACTACCTGGCCTGATGACTCCTTGCTGTCCCCAGTCCACCTGGCCGTGCAGCTGCTCCAGTTTCAACTGTTCTGCCTGCGGCTATGGAACCCTGACCTGTTCACCGGACGTGCTACCTGTCCCAGACCTGCTGTTTCAACTCTCTAGAGACCGCAGGAGCGGTAGAGATACTCTTAATGATCGGCTATGAAAAGCCAACAGACATTTACTCCTGAGGTGCTGACTTGCTGCACCCTCGACAACTACTGTGATTATTATTATTTGACCATGCTGGTCATTTATGAACATTTGAACATCTTGGCCATGTTCTGTTATAATCTCCACCCGGCACAGCCAGAAGGGGGCTGGCCACCCCTCATAGCCTGGTTCCTCTCAAGGTTTCTTCCTAGGTTTTGGCCTTTCTAGGGAGTTTTTCCTAGCCACCGTGCTTCTACACCTGCATTGCTTGCTGTTTTTTWTWTTTTATTTTATTTTATTTTATTTAGCCAGCTTCTATTGTTCAATGGTAACTATTGGAATCTCTTAAAATCCTGGAACCTGAATACAGTACAATTTTTTCTGAGATATAGCACCCAGGGGACTGTGATTTGTGCAGCCTGTGGGATGTCGCTGAGGGGATGTCACATTTTATTGGTCACATACACATGGTTAGCAGATGTTATTGTGAGTGTAGCGAAATGCTTATGCTTCTAGATCCGACAGTGCAGCAGTATCTAACAGGTAAAATCTAACAATTTCCACAACAAATCCTATTACCCACAACAAAACCTACAATCTAACAAATTCCACAACAAAACCTAATACACACAATCTAGTAAAGGAATGAGATGAGAATATATAAGTATAAAATATATGGATGCGCATTGACCGAGCGGCTAAGATGCAATAGATAGTGAAGGATACAGTATACAGTATATACAGTGGGGAGAACAAGTATTTGATACAAGTATTTGATATCTAAAACAAAAATCCAGAAAATCACATTGTATGATTTTTAAGTAATTCATTTGCATTTTATTGCATGTTGTTTTAGATTCCGTCTCTCACAGTTGAAGTGTACCTATGATACAAATTACAGACCTCTACATGCTTTGTAAGTAGGAAAACCTGCAAAATCGGCAGTGTACATTTACATTTACATTTAAGTCATTTAGCAGACGCTCTTATCCAGAGCGACTTACAAATTGGTGCATTCACCTTATGATATCCAGTGGAACAACCACTTTAGATCAAATACTGTGTATCAAATACTTGTTCTCCCTACTGTATATATGAAATGAGTAACGCAAGATATGTAAACATTCTTAAAGTGGAATTATTAAAGTGACTAGTGTTCCATTTATTAAAACTCTTAGTGAATAGGGGGCGCTGTTTTCACTTTGGGAAAAAATCGTGCCCAAATTCAACGGCCTCGTACTCTGTTCTTTATCATACGATATGCATATTATTATTACTATTGGATAGAAAACACTCTGAAGTTTCTAAAACTGTTTGAATTATATCTGTGAGTAAAACAGAACTCATTTGGCAGCAAACTTCCAAACAGGAAGTGAATATTCTGAAAATGGGGCTCTGTGTAAGGCCTTGCCTATTCAATTGCCTTTTATTTATGGATCTGTATGCACTTCATACGCCTTCCACTAGATGTAAACAGGCAGTAGAATGTTGAATGGGGTGTCTAGCTTGATGTGAGACCGAATGAGAGCTTTTGGAGTGACAGGTCCGCCCTATTGGCAGTATTCAGCTGCGCACCAGGGAACACTACATTGTTTTCTGCAATACGTTAGGTATACACGACGAAATTCTCCGTCTTCGACGTTATTGGATACATATGAGAAACACATCATAAAGATGGATTTTCAACTGAGTTTGACCAGTTTATTCAACGTTTATTGTGACTTTTAGTTACTTTTAGTTTTTTGGTTAGATTACGTGACTGTCCAAAATGTCTCCGGACAATCTGATGCATTATGGCGCCGTATTCACAATGTAAAACCAGGATTTGTAGCTATAAATATGCACAACAAAACATAAATGTATTGTATAACATGATGTTATAAGACTGTCATCTGATGAAGTTGTTCAAAGGTTAGTGATAAATTTTAACTCTATTTGTGGGTTTTGTGAAAGCTATGTTAGCGGTGAATAAATGGCGTTGTGTGTTTGGCTATTGTGGTGAGCTAACATAAATATATATTGTGTTTTCGCTGTAAAACATTTTAAAAATCGAACATGTTGGCTGGATTCACAAGATGTTTATCTTTCATTTGCTGTATTGGACTTGTTAATGTGTGGAAGTTAAATATTTCAAAAAAAAATAACTTTCGCAGCGGAAAGTTGTGGGTGTTCCGCTAGCGGAACCCCGTGGCGARAAAGGTTAAAGTGGCCAGTGATATTAAGTCTGTAGGTAGGCAGCAGCCTCTCTGTGCTAGTGGTGGCTGTTTAACAATCTGATGGCCTTGAGATTGAAAAACAGATTATATCTCTTTGTCCCAGCTTTGATGTACCTCTACTAACCTCGCCTTMTGGATGGAAGCGGGGTGAACAGGCAGTGGCTCGGGTGGTTGTTGTCCTTGATGATCTTTTTGGCCTTCCTGTGACATCTGGTGCTGTAGGTGTCCTGGAGGGCAGGTAGTTTGCCCCCGGTTATGCATTGRGCAGACCGCACCACTCTCTGGAGATCCCTGCGGTTGTGGGCGGTGCAGTTGCCGTACCAGGCGGTGATACAGCCCAACAGGATGCTCTTATGCTCTCAATTGTGTGAGGGTTTTCAGTGACAAGCCACGTTTTTTCAGCCTCCTGAGGTTGAAGAAGCGTCCGTGTGCGTAGACCATTTCAGATTGTCGGGATATGTACACCGAGGAACTTAAAACTTTCCACCTTCTCCACTGCTGTCCCGTCGATGTGCTTAGGGGGGTGCTCCCTTTGCTGTTTCCTGAAGTCCACGATCATCTCTTTAGTTTTGCTGACATTGAGTGAGAGGTTATTTTCCTTACACCACACTATGAGGGCCCTCACATCCTCCCTGTAGGCTGTCTCATCGTTGTTTGTAATCAAGCCTACCACTGTAGTGTCATTTGCAAACTTGATGATTGAATTGGAAGCTTGCATGGCCACGCAGTCGTGGGTGAACAGGGAGTACAGGAGAGGGCTAAGAACGCACCCTTGTGGGGCCCCAGTGTTGAGGATCAGCGGAGTGGAGATGTTGTTTCCTACAATCACCACCTGGGGGTGGTCCGTCAGTAACTCCAGGACCCAGTTGCACAGGGCAGGGTCTTGTCCAGATGGGATAGGGCAGAGTGCAGTGTGATGGTGATTGTATCGTATGTGGACCTATTGGGGCGGTTCGCAAATTGGAGGGGGTCTAAGGTGCCAGGTAGCTTGGAGGTGATATAACTAGTCTCTCAAAGCACTTCATGATGACAGAAGGGAGGTGCTACAAGGCGATAGTAATTTAGTTCAGTTACCTTCGCTTTCTTGGGAACAGGAACAATGGCCATCTTGAAGCATGTGGGGACTACAGACTGGGATAGGGATTGATTGAATATGTCTGTAAACACACTATCCAGCTGGTCTGCGCATGCTCTGAGGATGTGGCTAGAGATGCCGTCTGGGTTGGCAGCCTTGCGAGGGTTAACACGTTTAAATGTTTTACTCACGTCGGGCACGGAGAAGGAGAGCCCACAGTCTTTGGTAGCGGGCAGTGTCGGAGGCACTGTATTGGCCCTGAAAGCGCGCCAAGAAGTTGTGTAATTTGTCTGGGAGCAAGACGTTGATGTCCGCAATATTGCTGGTTTTCTTTTTGTAATCCGTGATTGTCTGTAGACCCTGCCCCATAGGTCTCGTGTTTGAGCTGTTGAATTGCGACTCAACTTTGTGTTGACACTGACACTTTGCTTGTTTGATTGCCTTACGGAGAGAATAACTATACTGTTTGTATTCAGCCATGTTTCCAGTCGCCTTGCCATGATTAAATGTGGTGGTACGTGCTTTCAGTTTTGCGTGAATGCTGCCATCAATCCACAGTTTCTGGTTAGGGAAGGTTTTAATAGTCACAGTGGGTACAACATCTCCTATACACTTCCTTATCATCTCGCTCACCAAGTCAGCGTATACGTCAATGTTAATGTCTGAGGGTATGCGGAACATATCCCAGTCCACGTGACCGAAGCAATCTTGAAGCGTGGAATCCATTGGATAGACCTAAGCACGGGCACTTCCTGTTTTAGTTTCTGCCTATAGGTGGGGCGCAACAAGATGGAGTCATAGTCAGATTTGCCAAAAGGTGACAAGCGCCGATAGAGAAGGCAGCTTCACTTCAAGTCCTTAGGAAACTGTGCAGTATTTTGCAGTTTTTTTAATGTATTGTTTCTTACATTGTTAGCCCAGAATACCTTAAGTGTTATTGCATACAACCGGGAAGAACTATTGGATATCAGAGATACGTCATCTTACCAGCACAACCAGAACTACGACCAGGAATACGACTTTCCCAAAGTGGATCCTTTGTCTGCACCTCCCAGGGCATTTGAACTGATTCCAGAGGCGGACCCTAAACAACGCCATCGGAGGCGCGCATACCACCCACTGCTTCTGAGTTTATTACTCGTTAATGTCCAGTCCCTAGTTAACAAAGTCAACGAAATTAAGGCAAGAGTTGATTTCCAAAGAGATATCCGGGATTGTAACATACTCTGTTTCACAGAGACATGGCTAGCTGGGAACATGCTGTTGGAGTCCACACAGTCAACGGGATTTTCAGTGCATCGCGCCGACAGGAACAAACATCTGTCTGGTAAGAAGAAGGGCGGGGATGTATGTTTCATGATTAACGACTCATGGTGTAATTGTAACAACATACAAGAACTCAAGTCCTTTTGTTCACCTGACCTAGAATTCATCACAATCAAATGCCGACCGTATTATCTCCCAAGAGAACTCTCCTCGGTTATCGTCACAGCCGTGTATATCCCCCCGCAAGCGGATACCAAGACGGCCATCAAGGAGCTTCACTGGACTTTATGCAAACTGGAAACCATATAACCTGAGGCTGCATTTATTGTAGCTGGGGATTTTCACAAAACTAATCTGAGAACAAGGCTACCTAAATTATATGAGCATATCGTTTGCAGTACACGAGCGAGTAACACACTCGACCACTGCTACTGCAAAATCTGGTTGTGCATCAGCAGTCACTAAATTAGCCAATGTCAAAAAACATTTTTGGGATTGATAAATTAGTCTAGCGATCAGCTATTTAAACTTGTAGTAACCATGGTCAAATTGCCATCCAAATTTCAAGAAATAAGTTATACAATTGCTAAATCTTCTCTCCGCCTCATGGAAAATTCGCAGAATTGCCGGAAACGAACTTTAAGCCACTTCACCCTCTCATGATGAGTTCTGTTTTTTTGTGGTCCCCACCTACATCAAAGTTGTCCATTCCTGTGCTCGGATGTTGTAGACGGGGATGATGAATGGGAGTAAGCATCTCCCTCTGATTCCAAAGGTTGCAAGTTCAAAACCAGTGATACAATGTTTTTACTTCTTTTTTAACCCTTTCCCAAACCTTAACCATTTGGAGTTAATGCCTAACCTTAAGATTTCTGGGTTAATACCTCTACTTAATCTTAAACACTTTGACATTTGACAACTGGAACAATTTAGAAATTTGACGTTTGACAAAAATGGATGAATGTCCAATTCTGATGTGAGACTTTGAGAGCTTGTTGATGCATAGATTCTAGATTACCTCAAATTAATTAAGGGTAATACCAAAGCATGTGATAGGAGGTTCATTTTGAGTACCCATGTCATAATGTCTGACAGCTGTGCTCAGTCAAGAGACTAGTCAATACACACTGAAGCTTTGAGCCGTTGGTGCAATCTTTTACAGTATAAAAGTGTTCCATCCCATTTGAGCAAAAGGTTATGCTTCCAAACCATGTCATTACACTAACATATTAAATGGATCTTTAGGAATGGATCTTTAGGATTTTTAGGAAATTATGAACTTCTTTAAAGTTAAACCTTAAATTCTGTTACCATGTAATAATATTTTGTCAAGTGCTTTCCAAAATAAAATCTAAATTGTGGGGAAAGTGTCATAAAAAGACTTCACAATTTAAGGCATCCTTGAAGGATGTCTTCAGAGGAAGAGTCATATTGGGCCAATCTCAATGCGGGACATACCACCCCCCCCCCCCCCCACACACACACACACACACACGCACGCGCGCACACACACACAGGTGATAGAGAATGTTATAGTACGATGCAGTTCAAATTGAAAATCGCCTAAACTTTGGCAAAATCCCCAAAAAGCTCTTATATGCACTAAAACTGTTTTGTTTATTTGCTTCTGTGTTTGTGTTTTGTTGATTTGTTTGTGTGTCAACAGGTCAATCATATTCAAATCATTCAAAAATGTAAGACATTGTCATAACACGTATTCCTTGGCTATTATGATTCACATCTATATTACTGTCAGATTTTTCGATATGGATCATGATGGATCTGAAAACATGCTGCACTATTTTCAGTCAACACATGCATTCCATTGGCTGTGTCTGATATGTGCTGACAGATAATGTGAATAAAATTTTCAACAAGATATGGAGGCAGAAAAACCTCAGCAATATGTTTGCCTTAGATTGATGGAGGCCTTCCTGATGCATTCATTGCTCCATTTCTGACCTCATCAAAAAAACAAAAAAAATATTCACTTGCTGAAAACATGCTCTGTGATGTCAAGATTTTAAGGTTGTAATTACTTCCACATACAAGTTTGAATGGTGTCATCATGAATTATTAGCATAATAGCTTATCTCTGTCTGTCTGTCTCTGTCTGACTACTAGTCTGTCTGTAACTTCACCAACTTCATAGAGTCCTCATATACGTGCCAAAAGTCAACAGACACTTTCTCTTCTGATTATCCTCCTATTTTACCTGGAGGGCAGAACAGAACAGTTGTTCTAAGATAACTCAAGGTCCTCCCATATCTCTGTAGTGTTCATTAAACTTGACACAAGCTCCACAAGCATCTGATGATCGTTGCAAAGAGAGTTGACAATGCCACTACTTGTATGCCAAGTTATTTAAGTACATTTAAAAAAAWATATATATATTATGGGGCCATGTAGGTATTTAGACCCCCTCTGACATAATTAATTCATATTATGCCTGAGGAGATGGCATAAGATGCCTCTGGTTGTGAGATTGCCATCACAATGAGTGATAAGGAAAGTAGACAAATAACCTTTACCGTATCAACAGAGAGATAAAAAAAAAGACTTATTTGTGAAGAGACAGAAATGATTCATAATATGAGCATTATGCATTTCACAGAGTTGTTGTTCTATGTAAAAACTAAATGGCGCAGTGTTCCATATTCAACAGAAGGAATATGCTTTAATATCTCCTGTCTCACATTAGAGGTTACAATCGAATTATGTATAAAACATAGAACACATCATTTTGAAAGTATCTACTTTGACTTCAAAATTCTGCAGTGAGTTAGCAGAGAGGTTGGCAGCCATGTGACTTTTATACTGTGTTAAAAGTTACTGTGACAAGAAGTGCAATTGGGAAAGGAAAACAAAACAACTACTTACTGTGGAATGACATGAAAGGGCAAACTGAGCATTTTATGATGACATTACCTACCAGAGTTGAATGTATACTACAGTAGACTTGTGATTTATCAAATTGTCATTTAAATAAATAAATAGTCAAATTAAAGAGGGTGTACATTATTGAAATACGATGTGATCACAATGTCACGCATGTCTCCCTTTCTAAAAGGATGCATTTGAAGTCTTTTCCTTTGTAGTTTTCAAACCCAATCAATGCWCAGAACCCTCTGGGGAGAGGAAGACTTTCAGAAGATGCTCACACAAGCAAATACCATCTGGAGGTGTTTATAGCCAATCTGCAAATCTAACAGGGACCAAGCTGAATTGTGTCAACACTCATTGATTTGACATGACCTTTGATAATGTCACAGTGCTCTCTATGTGGGCTGGCTGGATTGGCAACCCGTCACTTTCTGGGGCCCACTGAACATTTTGGAGAAAGCCTGTTTTACTTAATAATTAAATGCAGGGGAATGCACTTTGTCAGTAATGATAATGACTTTATATTAAGAATTKAATAAGTTACCATTTGGTTGAATGTGTATGCCTATACCTATTTTCTTAAAAAATAGCACCAACCAAAGACAGTGTAGACTTTATTCTTATTTCCCACAAAAGTTTGGTGACGGAGGCCATAAACATAATCTACATSGGGGCCTGAGTGTGTGTCATTGTCCATCTGATTAATGAATGGCAGCCATTAAGGCCCTAAGTGATCATCACGTCATCTGAGAAGAGACCCATTAAGTTAGGGTTTTCTCTACCATTAGGATGATAACATCCCAAATACATTCAAAGAATATTTTTGTTACCATAAAATGTTTTTAATAAAATATCCTTGGAATGTTCTCCTAATGTTCACAATAATGTTGTGCTCAACATCTGCAACAACCACCACAGAACATTCTCCARATGTTTTCATTAGGTTTTCAGGTAATGTACAATAATAACACAATGTACTAGTCATGTTTTTAGAAAATACTGCCACAACAAAATGTGAGAGCAATAGAAATGTTTCTGAGAAAACATTACTGGAATGTTCTGATAATGTTGATGGAGATGTCATTAAAAGCACCCATACTGTAACAACAAGCAGGACATATTCCCACTATGCACTCTAAAGTTATAATGTGACATGATTGTTCCAATAACGTTCCCTAAACATTCTTCAGCATTCATGTCTGGATTAAATTGGTTCTGAGAAAACATTAATGGAATGTTCAGCAAACATTAACGGAGATGCAAATCAAGTCTGACATTTTAAATTGGAAACTACAAACTTCAAAAGCATTTTAAATGTTTAACAATGCATTTACACTGGAAGCGGCATTGTGCAGTGAAACATTTGAAGCCATTCACTTTCAAAGGAAAGAAAGCAAGAGAAGTGGCATTGGCGAGGGAGATGAACAGGGCGGGACTAAAGTCGGGGAAAGCGGAACTTTATTCCACTCCTACACGATATTGCGATGTGRGTGACCAATCGAAGCTCACCATAGCGTCCAAACCCTACTGGATTGSCTGACAATGGCTGTTGATATTTAGCACTACCTAGCTGGTCTGCTAGCTTGTTAGCACCCACATAAGGGAAAAGCTAGCGTGGCTAGGCGAGTACCGCTTGTATAGTTTAAACGGACGATAACAACCAATTATGTGAATTGATAACAAAAGACAGCCCATCAAACCTGGAAATTTCCAGAACATTAGCTAACATTCCCAAACATTAAGTTCTAGTTAGGGTTTGAGCTAACATTAGGATGATAACATCCCACAAACAGTCAAATAATGCTTTTGATCACCAAATAGTTTWTTCTAAGAAAGTGTTTGAAATGAAATATCCTTGGAAAGTTCTCATAACATTCACWAAAATCTTGTTCAGAACATCTGTAAAAACTACCAAAGAACATTCCCCTAAGGTTATCATTAGTTTGCCAGGGAATGTAAGAACGCAATGTTCCGGTAATGTGCTTAGAAAATAATTCCATAACAAAATGTGGGAGCAATAGAAGTGGTTCTGAGGAAACATGACAGGAATGTTGTGCTATGTTGCTGGATATGTTATTCAAAACACCCATAAGAACGAGAAGGGAATATTCCTAATAATTTCCCCTGAACATACTTCAGCAATAAAATGTTGGAGCAATAGAAGTTGCTAAAAAAATTATACAGTTTTTAATGTTGATGGAGATATTACTWCTAACGCATATAACAACAAACAAGAAACATTCCTGCGAGACTCTTATACAGTTATTCTGTAAGGTTATAACATGATCCAGAATTGTTCTAAAACATACTTCAACAATAATGGAAGTAGTTCCGAAAACAATTCTGCAATATGAAGTTGTAAAATGTTTAAGGAAATGGCATTTCAATCATCTTACTAGGGTACTGTACAAACATAGTTCTAGTTTTTTTAAAGGTTTATCAAGTAGATTTGAACCTATGATCTGTCGGCCCTGCATTAAAGACCAAAATCGATTTAAAGAAAATGATGATAAATAAAGTATACCAGTTTCATTTAAAAAGTTTGTAGGGAAAATAAAAGTCTAAATGTCTTTGAAATATTTTCACAGTACATAAAGAAGATTGGTAGAGTAAGAAATAATATAATATACTTATTTAGATTTGAAAGACAAAGACAACAACCTGGTAGTCAGAGTAAAAGTAACAGCTTTATATTTGCGTTAGTCCCATCCCAGGGGTGCAGTGGATTCATTGCTTTTGACTATCAACGAAATACTGTAAATCTATGTTTGTACAATAAATTGTCATGTGATTCCAAATAAATACCACATACTATATGCGTTACACAGTATATTTTACATTAGTTATCTCATAATTTTTTTAAATTCTCCCACCCAGCTACCCTCAACCCCTCCAATCTATCTCTGAAAACCATGCAGTTTTGATTTCTAATTGCCATATTTTTTTCAACTGTGCTGTGATGTTTCACAAAAGTTCTGAACCTTTCTATTYGCATGTCTTTTGTGATGTCCCGACAATTTTTCCACCAGACCTTTCCCATTACCTAATGAAACATTCTGGGAACATTTAAAGAACAGATGAATGTTTTATACACACATTGTATAATCGTCAGCACAACTGGACAGTTTTTGTCTTATGAGAACATTTGCTTCAAACTAAGGAATGTTCTGGGAACTTTCACATAACCAATTACTTATCTGGGGAGGCTATAACGAAGCAGTGGATCTTCAGAGTGTCCAGTTGCTGAGAACCAGGCTGGGGTTCTGACCGACTGTTCTGACTGACTAATCATCATACCACAGGAGTGGATCATCTCCCAGCGTGATTTACTTATCTCAAGCAGGACAGCAGCACCAGATTCGGCATAGGAAAAATAACACAACCTACCTGAGAGGAGCAGGCTATCTCCTTTGGCCTAAATGTAAAGTGCTTAAGTGTTGGATTATGAAATTGCCTGTGATTTCTCATCAATGTTGGAACAAGGCACGTGTAAAGAACATATTTTGTGCTTGTTCTTAACACTTGTCTGGCATGACTTAATACCCCATTTGGGRTTCCAGCATCCATAGGTTTAAATCGACTTAATTATACATTTAATAATTAATGCCTCTTTCTATGCTGTCTTACACAAAACACCAAATCAATATGGGTACTGATTAATGCAGTTGTGGTGATGTACTTATTAAAAGCTTTCAAGGCCCAGTGAAGGGTGAAATCACCTCAGGAGCTGAGATCTTACAGTGGGGCATACTGGCCCCCTGCCAGTGGCTAGCTAACAACCAAGTGGAGAAGCAACAGCATAGCTCCTGCCCATACAAATGGGCTTCTACAACCTGCATTTAACGCTTTGCTGCGGCTGCTAAAGATCTTTGGGTTAGTTGACAAGGCTTTATTCTTATAAAAAGTCGGTAGTGATTTTGTTGGCAATTCATAGTGGTTGAAATTAATGCTAACTTACACTGAAATATACATTTCATGCCCAGGTAATTCAATATAGTACATATGCTGTATACGCTCCCGAAGAGTTGTGCCCTTGTTAGACCCTGATCAGCAGCATGCTACTAACAGAAAACAACTGGACATGCGTACATATAAAACCACTGAAAAAYAAGCACATCTCACAGGATCTTCTGGTTGATTTTCTATGTTGTCATGTTCACTTTTATCTGTGAATGTGAGAAGAGGAAGATGCATCTAATCTCAGAGTTTGTTATCGTGCTCATTCAGTAATACCATTGTACTAACAGCATGGCAGTTGCTTTGTATGTACAATGCAATAAATACTATGTTACTGCAGCTTTTCCCAAACTCGGTCCTGGAGACCCCAAGGTGTCCCCAGGACTGAATTTGAGAAAATATCATGACTCAGGATGAGACCCAGATGCAGACACAYGAGGCAGGTTCAGAGGTTTATTGAATATACAGGGGCAGGCAAAAGGCAGGTCGAAGGCAGGCAGAGGTTCTTAATCCAAGGAAAAGTCAATCAATGATAGAACGGCAGGCTGGCTCAGGGTCAGGATAGGCAGAAAGGTCAAAACTGTGAAGACTAGAAAACAAAACTTGAGAGCAGGTGAAATGGGAAACATGCTGGTAAGACCTGACAAAACAAGATGAACTGGCAACAGACAAACAGAAAACACAGGTATAATTTTACAGGGGATAATGGGGAAAAATAGGAGACAAGCACAAGACAGGTGAAACAGATCAGGGTGCGAAAGAAACGCTGTGTTACGGTCACATCAATTCAGTCAGTGACAGACTCTTTTGCATAACAGAAGTCCATATCTCCCCACTATCAGTTGTGGCTGACACCTCTGCGTTGGGTTCTGTCCGACTGGCCCGAGATACAGTGCTAGACCCCCAGAATGCCTTGGCACTGTGACTGACCTTGTGTTGTCTGTCTTCTCACATGCTGTGGCTCAGCCAGCCTCCTAGCCACTACACAACACTCTGTCACCCCAATCAGATGTGTAATTTGTTTGCATCGATACGAATAATGTTARCTCCGCTTTCAACTATTATCATCTMATTTTKTCTTCTASAATTCTTCAAACAAAAACAAAGGGATTTAGGCAAACTAGAACAACAGAGGCTTCACCTCAAAAAGTAATATTTTCCTTWATTTTGCTGCACAATCAGAGCAATAATAATCTTCCTCCCTGAGCCCACAGCCATTGCTGCTCATCAATTTTTACCGGGGCATCATATATTCACTGTAGCAATACTTCACTAATGATGTGTTTGCTGATGGTAAGATAACAGCCTAATATCTCCTGAATGCAGCATGCGCAACATAATGAAAACAGATTAGCCCTTGGTTGCACAAGATGTCAAGCATACATTACTGCAATGCTTTGAGGACACCGAGGGAATAATAAGAGGATGGCTCATAAAATAGCAACGGAGGGATCACTAGTTATAATATGGCAATGTAAAAGATGAATGAAATAGGTGGGACCTCTGATTCAAAGCACTAAAAGATTACTGTCTCCAGCAGCAGTAACAATAAAACACCAGCGATGGACCTCACTGGATGTTTGAAACCCTGTGTTAATTGTATAGGTATAGTATAGGCTTACTGGTCCATCTGATAGTTTTATGATTCTATTGTCTGTAAGGGCAGGTTGTTGTGACACCTGTCTACTACTTCAGTGATTGGGAAATCTCTCAACACACATGCTCTGGTTTACTGATTGGTCTAACTGTCACGATCGTCGTAATGTGGAAGAGAGGAGGACCAAGGCGCAGCGTGATACGAATACATACTTCTATTTAATAAACGAAGAGAAACACTAAACAGACTAATACAAAACAACAAAACGAACGTGAAGCTATAAATGACAAGTGCAGACACAGGCAACTTACATATAGACAATAACCCACAACCCACAATACAAAACAGGCTACCTAAATATGGTTCCCAATCAGAGACAACGCAAAACACCTGTCTCTGATTGAGAACCATATCAGGCCAAACACATAGAAATAGACAAACCAGACATACAACATAKAATGCCCWCTCAGGTCACACCCTGACCAAACAAAACATAAAACATACAAAGCAAACTATGGTCAGGGCGTGACACTAACCAAAAATTGGGATGACTTGACTTCTTTTCTTATGAAAATTACTTTTAAACATGTAGGTCTTCCTGGTTCACCATCAGTGCAGGAATCTCTGCCCAGCTTATTGGTCTCTTATTGATCGCTTATCAATACTGTGTCTTTATGCATTTACATCATGTCTGGTGTCACCAAGAATGTTCAGATCTGGAATACATGGAGAAGTGAAGACAGTGTCATGTGATGTTGGTTTGGACTCTATGTGCTACATGGTAGAGGGTGTATATAGAATGAGATACCATCTGTTGAGCCTCTATGGAGGGCCTATACTGTGACTATAAATAAAATGGATATATTCGTACATACACATTCCAGGTGAACGAGCTTTGATGATTTAATTCTGTTTCATGCTATGACTCGAAAATAAAAAAGCATCAAGATCACTTAATTTGCATAAAGCTCTTTATCCTCCACCAATTAAAGAGCAGAACAATGAGCTTGGGAGAAAGGGAACTTTTGGAGCCAAACTCCCACGTGTGCCTTGTTGGCTCCAGAAGCATCAACTGAAAAKAGGATTTTACCCAGTTTAGGACCACACACACGCCGCCGCTGTCACTCAAGCTCAACTTTGGCTTTGTGTTGTACTTGCTGTTATTTTGAAAATGGTCACTTAGGAACCTTTTAATCAGCTTTATCACAACACTTTAAAATATACAGCGCTGACTTTAATTTGAGAAAACATCACAATACATCMCAAACAATAGACTTGATAATCAGTTTCTATTGAAAACCAGCAAATCTTTGTATTTGCATACGTGATATGTGTTTSTGTGAAGTGAGTATGCTGTGCAGTGGGGAGGTGAGTGCATGCACAGCACATGTGCGTGGTGTGTCCGTCAGATGCCGAGGGAATAGGGAGACCATTAGACAGTGCAGCTGTGTGGACTGAGGGGCATAGAGGCCTGATCCGCTACGCTTGTTTCTGGAACATAATCAGTGAGTTAAGCATCTGCCAATGGCCTGGCAACACCTCCGCTCACGTTGTCAGCCTGTGATGTACGCAAAGGCCAGATATAACACTGTAGTACAAATCAACTCTACATTAACTCCCCCCTCAGCGCTACTACATACTAAACATAGTCGGCCAGGTTAGGAAGGCCTGTTCAAATGTCCTCGTATTGGCATTAGAGAAATGTCTTCCTGTCCTCCTTTCATTAAAAGATGCAATCGCAAAATTTCACTCCCATGAAAATTATTCCTGTGTGGTATCGCCAAACACCTGTCCACCAAACCTCATCATCGCTTACAGATATCAGGGTCTAGCTGCTTGCACCATAGCACATTGGACAACAGACAACACAGGCATTTTGAATGTCAATGCATGGAGCACTGCTGCCAAATTCTAAATATGAGTGGATAATGTATTAATATACATTAATGATCCAGAATCAACAAATCAGTCCATTTAATCAAGCARTCTAATCTGTATGTTTAATAATCTGTATGTATTGGCCTTGCATGACAGGACCTATGTTTCATCATTGATAATGTGTGTCAAACTATTGGACAGAACCTGACAACCTGACAATGAGTCAGTAATAAGAAAGAACAGGAGTAAGACTACATCTAGCCAGGGCTTCATACAATCCCTCTAGTAATGTTATGTGTCATTCTGAGTAAAATCTGCTTTAGTCATGACCTAAAAATAGTGTAGTAATTGGTCACAATCATGGTGAAGCAGATTGATTCTAGATATGTGCTGTATGGTGGTAGATTCATACTATTAGATAAAAAGGCCCCTCAATGCAATGGATTATTCATTCCTAATTCCTGACTAAAGAAAAGACAGCATGTTTCTATCAATAATACAATTTATATTAGTTCCACTTCACTAAACAGCATGTAACGCTCGTCGGAAGGATGAGACCAAGGTGCAGCGTGGTACGTGTTCATGATTCTTTATTAAATCCGAACTCCAAATAAAACAAGAAAAGAACAACGAAAGTCACGTTCTGTAGGCTACGCAGAGCTAAYAAGAAACAACATCCCACAACCTAAGGTGGCAAAACAGGCTGCCTAAGTATGATTCCCAATCAGAGACAACGATAGACAGCTGTCCCTGATGGAGAACAATACCCGGCCAAAACATAGAAACACAAATCCCAGAAATAAAGAACATAGAATGCCCACCCAAATCACACCCTGACCAAACCAAATAGAGACATAAAAAGKCTCTCTAAGGTCAGGACGTGACACAGCATGTGCTTATGAGCATGTGGGTATCTAAATTTGCTAAAATTGCTTCTTATCTTTGCTATTGTAACATGTACAGTACTATTTTTCATGCATGTACATATAGAGTGGGGGAGTGAGTGCGATTTTCTGGTTCATGAGAATATCAAAGGTATAAACTCCTCTCAGGATAATTTCAAAGCACAATAAATTCACTTCCTCTTAGACCCAGTGGAATCATTTGAAAAGTATGCCTCAAATATTTGAATAATCACTCTACCAGCTGTCACATTTCATATAGCAGTGGTTTTTCCTTTGCCTTTCTCTGAGGCTGTACTGAACCATAACTATTAAGGTGTTTGCACCTTTAAGCAGAAATGTTAATAGATACCCACAAACACACCTTGGAGAGGAGTAATTATTAAAATGTATGATTATTAAAGATGTGGGGCTATGGACACTATGATAAGGTCTATGCGCATGATAAAGGCATTTTGTTTCTTCCAATCAATCTGCATTCAACATTCAATTAGTTTGTTAATTATTCCAAATAATATATTASTTAATATGGTAAGCATTGCATTTTCATTCCACCTTTGCATACTTTATTTATCTTAATACACCCACTTAAAATTCCTTCTGTATATTTTGCACAATAAATAATTTGTAAGTAAAAAGACAGCATGCTGTGTTTTTCAATGCTCCCCACTTCATTACACAGCAGTCCAATTTTCAAGTGCGTACCATTGATCATTGTACCCCTATTCAAATATTCCACATATTTACTGTTCAGTGTTGAAGAATTGGTCTGAGCTGTATTAGTATTGATCTGCACAGAGAAATTGAAATGTGATCATGTAGCAAAGACAGGGTTGTAGCCTACAGACCAGACTGACCCTGAGACTGCCTGTGTTTCTGTACCTTTTGGACTCTGACACGGTTAACTAACCTCTGACTGCCCTTGACCTGTCGTTTTGCCTGCCCCCTGTTCCAATCAACTTTTGTTTCTTCAACACTGTCTGCATCTGGGTCTTCCCTGAAGCGTGATATTTATGTAGCATTCAGCTTTGCTTTTTTGCCATAGAACTGCTCTGATTCTGTCGGTTGGATTGGATTTCACCATCTGTCTGGAAAGAGGGATAGTAGAATGTCTGCCGTTGTCCAGCCAGACGGGGCAAAAGGTCACGATGGCTGATGGTCCATTAATCCACACTGGCAGATAACCTCTGTGTGTCCTCAGGGCCGGGGCTGCATGGGGCTGGGGCTGATTTATGCAAAGGAGCGCCAAGGAAGCATGCTATTCCTCCACCACTGGCATGTCCAACTTCCCCACAGAAACCATCAGGGTTTGCCGAGAGGATTCTATGTCCATATTATTAGATGCAAGTCTTAACTGTTGCCACTCCCAGCACCGATGTTCTCCATTCCTCTGAAGAGGGACAGGGAAAAAATAACTATGGGCAATATGACAAGTCCCAGCATTAGTTTGTGTTGACAGTGCCATATGTTTGGAAGACAGGGTGCTGCCTTTCCCAATGAATCTGTGGACCAGTGGGAAAACAGTGCCAAAGAGGTGGCATGACAGTTTTGTACTTCGAGGAAGTTCCACCCTGTTTGCTGTCATTCACAGCGCCTCGCCCTGTTGCTCTCAGACACCAGAGAATAGACAAGAATATCTGGGACACTCATATTCCCTTGGAACATTGAACATCTCTAAACAGAGCCAAATCCCTCCCTATCTCTGTCTGTACAATTGAATCTATGATCAAATAAGCTTTAGTGATGCACATAAAAAATGATGCAAACAAATAATAACAGCTTTTGGCATTGAATGAGGCTATAGCTAACACATTCTGAATACACTATTTTTATTCATAACCAAAACTGTCTGAATATACTCTGAATAGCACTTTGAATACATGATGTTGCACCAATCTTTAACCCTAAAAGCGGCAACATATTTATAACCCTAGAAACGCCATCTGGGGCTTTGACCCCAAATTGGTAACGATTGCAATTTGCAAAGTGTTACTGTCTGTCAAGCAGTAACACTTTTTATTTTATAAACCTTTCGTGACACAAGTTAATGGTTCAAATACCCCAAAATAAGCATATATAAAGTTGAAGTCGGAAGTTTACAAACACTTAGATTGGAGTCATTAAAACTCGTTTTTCAACCACTCCACAAATTTGTTGTTAACAAACTATAGTTTTGGCAAGTCGGTTAGGACATCTAATTTGTGCTTGATACAAGTAATTTTTCCAACAATTGTTTACAGACACATTATTTCACTTATAAAACACTGTATCACAATTCCAGTGGGTCAGAAGTTTACATACACTAAGTTGACTGTGCCTTTAAACAGCTTGGAAAATTCCAGWAAATGATGTAATGACTTTAGAAGCTTCTGRTAGGCTAATTGACATAATTTGAGTCAATTGGAGGTGTACCTGTGGACGTATTTCAAGGCCTACCTTCAAACTCAGTGCCTCATTGCTGGATATCATGGGAAAATCAAAAGAAATCAGCCAAGATCTGAAACAATTTGTAGACCGCCAAAAGTCTGGTTCATCCTTGGGAGCATATTCCAAATGCCTGAAGGTACCACGTTCATCTGTACAAACAATAGTACGCAAGTATAAACACCATGGGACCACGCAGCCGTCATACTGCTCAGGAAGGAGAGGYGCTCTGCCTTTTAGAGATTAACATACTTTGGTGCGAAAAGTGCAAATCAATCCCAGAACAACAGCAAACGACCTTGTGAAAAAGCTGGAGGAAACAGGTACAAAAGTATCTATATCCACAGTAAAACGAGTYCTATATCGACATAACCTGCAAGGCCGCTCAGCAAGGAAGAAGCCACTGCTCCAAAACCGCCATAAAAAAGCCAGACTACGGTTTGCAACTGCACATGGGGACAAAGATCGTACTTTTCGGAGAAATGTCCTCTGGTGTGATGAAACAAAAATATAACTGTTTGGCCATAATGACCATCGTTATGTTTGGAGGAAAAAGGGTGCGGCTTGCAAGCCGAAGATCACCATCCCAACCGTGAAGCACGGGGGTGGCAGCATTATGTTGTGGGGGTGCTTTGCTGCAGGAGGGACTGGTGCACTTCACAAAATAGATGGCTTAATGAGGAAGGAAAATTATGTGGATATATTGAAGCAACATCTTAAGACATCAGTCAGGAAGTTAAAGCTTGGTGGCAAATGGGTCTTCCAAATGGACAATGACCGCAAGCATACTTCCAAAGTTGTGGCAAAATGGCTTAAGGACAACAATGTCAAGGTATTGGAGTGACCATTACAAAGCCCTGACCTCAATCCTATAGAAAATGTGTGGGCAGAACTGAAAAAGCRTGTGCAAACAAGGAGGCCTACAAACCTGACTCACTTTCACCAGCTCTGTCAGGAGGAATGGGCCAAAATTAACCCAACTTATTGTGGGAAGCCTGTGGAAGGCTGCCCAAAATGTTTGACAGAAGTTAAACAATTTAAAGGCAATGCTACCAAATACTAATTGAGTATATGTAAACTTCTGAAGCACTGGGATTGTGATGAAAGAAATAAAAGCTGAAATAAATCGTTCTCTCTACTATTATTCTGACATTTCAAATTCTTAAAATAATGTTGTGATCCTAACTRACTTAAGATAAGGAATTTTTACGAGGAATAATTGTCAGGAATTGTGAAAAACTGAGTTTAAATGTATTTGGCTAAGGTGTATGTAAACTTCCGACTTCAACTATATACACTGCTCAAAAAAATAAAGGGAACACTTAAACAACACAATGTAACTCCAAGTCAATCACACTTCTGTGAAATCAAACTGTCCACTTAGGAAGCAACACTGATTGACAATAAATTTCACATGCTGTGTTGCCAAACTGGAATAGACAACAGGTGGAAATTATAGGCAATTAGCAAGACACCCCATAAAGGAGGGGTTCTGCAGGTGGTGACCACAGACCACTCCTTCAGTTCCTATGCTTCCTGGCTGATGTTTTGGTCACTTTTGAATGCTGGCGTGCTTTCACTCTAGTGGTAGCATGAAACGGAGTTTACAACCCACACAAGTGGCTCAGTAGTGCAGCTCATCCAGGATGGCACATCAATGGAGCTGTGGCAAGAAGGTTTGCTGTGTCTGTCAGCGTAGTGTCCAGAGCATGGAGGCGCTACCAGGAGACAGGCCAGTACATCAGTAATGTGGAGGAGGCCGTAAGAGGGCAACAACCCAGCAGCAGGACCGCTACCTCCGCCTTTGTGCAAGGAGGAGCACTGAGAGCCCTGCAAAATGACCACAAATGTGCATGTGTCTGCTCAAACGGTCAGAAATAGACTCCATGAGGGTGGTATGAGGGCCCGACGTCCACAGGTGGGGTTGTGCTTACAGCCCAACACCGTGCAGGACGTTTGGCATTTGCCAGAGAACACCAAGATGCCAAATTCGCCACTGGCGCCCTGTGCTCTTCACAGATGAAAGCAGGTTCACACGCACATGTGACAGACGTGACAGAGTCTGGAGATGCGTGGAGAACGTTCTGCTGCCTGCAACATCCTCCAGCATGACCGGTTTGGCGGTGGGTCAGTCATGGTGTGGGGTGGCATTTCTTTGGGGCCGCACAGCCCTCCATGTGCTCGCCAGAGGTAGCCTGTCTGCCATTAGGTACCGAGATGAGATCCTCAGTCCCCTTGTGAGACCATATGCTGGTGCGGTTGGCCCTGGGTTCCTCCTAATGCAAGACAATGCTAGACCTCATGTGGCTGGAGTGTGTCAGCAGTTCCTGCAAGAGGAAGGCATTGATGCTATGGACTGGCCCGCCCGTTCCCCAGACCTGAATCCAATTGAGCACATCTGGGACATCATGTCTCCCTCCATCACCAACGCCACGTTGCACCACAGACTGTCCAGGAGTTGGCGGATGCTTTAGTCCAGGTCTGGGAGGAGATCCCTCAGGAGACCATCCGCCACCTCATCAGGAGCATGCCCAGGCGTTGTAGGAGGTCATTCAGGCACGTGGAGGCCACACACACTACTGAGCCTCATTTTGACATTACACCAAAGTTTGATCAGCCTGTAGTGTGGTTTTCCACTTTAATTTTGAGTGTGACTCCAAATCCAGACCTCCATGGGTTAGATTAAATTTTGATTTCCATTGATAATTTTTGTGTGATTTTGTTGTCAGCACATTCAACTATGTAAAGAAAAAAGTATTTAATAAGAATATTTCATTTATTCAGATCTAGGATGTGTTATTTTAGTGTTCCCTTTATTTTTTTGAGCAGTGTATATACATACTGTATATACACTACCTTTCAAAAGTTTGGGGTCACTTAGACATTTCTTTGTTTTTGAAAGAAAAGCACATTTTTGTCCATTAAAATAACATAAAATTGATCAGAAATACAGTATAGACACTGCTAACTTTGCAAATGACTACTGTAGCTGGAAAGGGCTGAAATTTAATGGAATGTCTGCATAGGTGTACARAGACCCATTATCAGAAACCATCACTCCTGTGTTCCAATGGCATGTTGTGTTAGCTAATCCAAGTTTATCATTTTAAAAGGCTAATTGATCATTAGAAAACCCTTTAGTAATTATGTTAGCACAGCTGAAAACTGTTGTACTGATTAAAGAAGCAATAAAACTGGCCTTCTTTAGACTAGTTGACTATTTATGGGTTCGATTACAGGCTCAAAATGGCCAGAAACAAAGACCTTTCTTCTGAAACTCATCAGTCAATTCTTGTTCTGGGAAATGAAGGCTATTGCATGCGAGAAATTGGCAACTAACTGAAAATCTCATACAATGCTGTGTACTACTCCACAGAACAGCGCAAAATGGCTCTAACCAAAAAAGAAAGAGGAGTGGGAGGCCCCGGTGCACAACTGAGCAAGAGGACAAGCACAGTCGTGGCCAAAAGTTTTGAGAATGACACAAATATTAATTTTCAAACTCTGTTGCCTCAGTTTGTATGATGGCAATTTGCATATACTCCAGAATGATCAGATTAATCGCAATGAATCGCAAATTCCCTCTTTGCCATGCAAATTAACTGAATCCCCAAAAACATTTCCACTGCATTTCAGCCCTGCCAAAAAACGACCAGCTGACATCATGTCAGTGATTCTCTCGTTAACACAGGTGTGAGTGTTGACGAGGACAAGGCTGGAGATCACTCTGTCATGCTAATTCAGTTCGAATAACAGCATGGAAGCTTCAAAAGGAGGGTGGTGCTTGGAATCATTGTTCTTCCTCTGTCAACCATGGTTACCAGCAAGGAAACACGTGCCATCATCATTGCTTTGCACAAAAAGGGCTTCACAGGCAAGGATATTGCTGCCAGTAAGATTGCACCTAAATCAACCATTTATCTGATCTTCAAGGAGAGCGGTTCAATTGTTGTGAAGAAGGCTTCAGAGCGCCCAAGAATGTCCAGCAAGTGCCAGGACCRTCTCCTAAAGTTGATTCAGCTGCGGGATCGGGGCACCACCAGTACAGAGCTTGCTCAGGAATGGAAGCAGGCAGGTGTGAGTGCATCTGCATGCACAGTGAGAAAATACTTTTGGAGGAATGCCTGGTGTCAAGAAGGGCAGCAAAGAAGCCACTTCTCTCCAGGAAAAACATCAGKGACAGACTGATATTCTGCAAAGGTACAGGGATTGGACTGCTGAGGACTGGGGTAAAGTAATTTTCTCTGATGAATCCCCTTTCCGATTGTTTGGGGCATCCGGAAAAAAGCTTGTCCGGAGAAGACAAGGTGAGCGCTACCATCAGTCCTGTTTCATGCCAACAGTAAAGCATCCTGAGACAGTTCATGTGTTGGGTTGCTTCTCAGCTAAGGGAGTGGGCTCACTCACAATTTTGCCTAAGAACACAGCCATTAATAAAGAAGGGTACCAACACATCCCCCGAGAGCAACTTCTCCCAACCAGCCAGGAACAGTTTAGTGACGAACAATACCTTTTCCAGCATGACGGAGCACCTTGCCATAAGATAATGGTGATAACTAAGTGGCTCGGGGAACAAAACATCAATATTTCVGGTCCATGGCCAGGAAACTCCCCAGACCTTATTTTATATTTAACTAGGCAAATCAGTTAAGAATAAATTCTTATTTTCAATGACAGCCTAGGAACAGTGGGTTAACTGCCTTGTTCAAGGGGTAGAACAATAGATTTTTTTACTTTGTCAGCTCAGGGATTCGATCTTGCAACCTTTCGGTTACTAGACCAACGCTCTAACCACTAGGCTATGCTACCTGCCACCCATTGAGAACTTGTGGTCAATCCTCAAGAGGCGGGTGGACGAACAAAAACCCACAAATTCTGACAAACTCCAAGCATTGATTATGCAAGAATGGGCTGCCATCAGTCAGGATGTAGCCCAGAAGTTAATTGACAGCATGCCAGGGCGGATTGCAGAGGTCTTGAAAAAGAAKGGTCAACACTGCAAATATTGAATCTTTGCATCAACTTCATATAATTGTCAATAAAAGCCTTTGATACTTATGAAATGCTTGTTATTATACTTCAGTATTCCATAGTAACATCTGACAAAAATATTTAAAGACACTGAAGCAGCATCCTTTTTGGAAATTAATTTCCAAATTAATTTCCAGAATTTCTGTCATTCGGAAAACTTTTGGCCACGACTGTATATTAGAGTGTCTACTCCAGTCTCAACGTCAACGGTGAAGAGGCGACTCTGATTCCTCTGTTCAGTGTCTGTGTTCTTCTGCCCATCTTAATCTTTTATTTTTATTGCCCATTCTGAGATATGGCTTTTTCTTTGCAACTCTGCCTAGAAGGCCAGCATTCCGGAGTCGCCTCTTCACTGTTGACGTTGAGACTGGTGTTTTGCGTGTACTATTTAATGAAACTGCCAGACCTTATAACCATGTATTGCTACCACTGTAAATGGAAAACTAATGTTGAAGGTGTAGCCTACTGTTGTGATTTTGTTTCCAATTCATGCAATCTATTAAATACAACTGTCTTTGAAATAAAATTGTCTGATATGGTCATTTCTTATCAAGATTGGGGGTAAAATATCCTGTACAGTCCATATTTGAAATGTGTAACTACTGTAAATCAAGTAAATCATGATTGAGTTATATAACATATGTATAATATATTTTTTTAATCAACTGAATATGTAGTCAATAAAGATCTCGAATGGCATAATTTGAAGCGTTTGAATGAAGTATAGGCCTACTATTTTTTTATTCTTCTAATGGAATAAGTATTTTTACATTCATCAGCCTTGGTTTCCGATGCTCCTGATAAGTCGATATTTAATTGGGGGCAGGAATAGAGAATCTAGACCAGCTGTCTGGAACAATAATCACTTGATACGGTTACAGCAGAGATCAACTGATCCCTTATTATATCCTTGTGGGATTTTCATTGCAATCAAGCTTAGTTTAGCCCACAGGTGCATGTAATCTTCTGTCGTGACACGACAATCAATAATATAATGACTGCTATTTATCGAATAATTACCTTCTATGTTTAATTACTACTCGATTAAATGAATCATGTAACAATTAACCCATTAAGAATTTTGGACACCACAGGAACATTTGTTTCCCGAATTAACTCAAGAATACAGTTGAAGTCGGAAGTTTACATACACCTTAGCTAAATAGATTTAAACTCAGTTTCTCACAATTCCTGACATTTAATCCTAGTAAAAATTCCCTATTTTAGCTCAGTTAGGATCACCACATTATTTTAAGAATATGAAATGTCAGAATAAAAGTAGAGAGAATGATTTATTTCAGCTTTTATTTCTTTCATCACATTCCCAGTGGGTCAGTAGGTTTAAATACAGTCAATTAGTATTTGGTAGCATTGCATTTAAATTGTTTAACTCAGGTCAAACGTTTTGGGTAGCCTTCCACAAGCTTCCCACAATAAGTTGGGTTATATTTGGCCCATTCCTACTGACAGAGCTGGTGTAACTGAGTCATGTTTGTAGGCCTCCTTGCATACAAACTTTTTTCAGTCCTGCCCACATATTTTCTATAGGATTGAGATCAGGGCTTTGTGATGGCCACTCCAAAACCTTGACTTTGTTGTCCTTAAGCCATTTTGCCACAACTTTGGATGTATGCTTGGGGTCATTGTCCATGTGGAAGACCCATTTGTGACCAAGCTTTAACTTCCTGACTGATGTCTGGAGATGTTGCTTCAATATATCCACATAATTTTCCTTTCTCGTGATGCAATCTATTTTGTGAAGTGCACCAGTCCCTCCTGCAGCAAAGCACCCCCACAACATAATGCTGCCACCCCCGTGCTTCACGGTTGGGATGGTGTTCTTCGGCTTGCAAGCCTCCCCCTTTTTCCTCCAATCATAACGATGGTCATTATGGCCAAATAGTTTTATTTATGTTTCATCAGACCAGAGGACATTTCTCCAAAAAGTACGATCTTTGTCCCCATGTGCAAACCATAGTCTGGCGGTTTTGGAGCAGTGGCTTCTTCCTTGCTGAGCAGCCTTGCAGGTTATGTCGATATAGGACTCATTTTACTGTGGATATAGATACTTTTGTACCTTTTTCCTCCAGCATCTTCACAAGGTCCTTTGCTGTTGTTCTGGGATTGATTTGCACTTTTCGCACCAAAGTATGTTCWTCTCTAGGAGACAGAACGCATCTCCTTCCTGAGCAGTATGATGGCTGCGTGGTCCCATGGTGTTTATTCTTGCGTACTATTGTTTGTACAGATGAACGTGGTACCTTCAGGCGTTTGGAAATTTCTCCCAAGGATGAACCAGACTTGTGGAGGTCTACAAATTTGGCTAATTTCTTTTGATTTTCCCATGATATTTTCCCATGATATCCAGCAAATAGGCACTGTGTTTTAAGTTAATCCTTGAAATACGTCCACAGGTACACCTCCAATTGACTCAAATTATGTCAATTAGCCTATCAGAAGCTTCTAAAGCCATGACATAATTTTCTGGAATTTTCCAAGCTTTTTAAAGGCACAGTCAACTTATTGTACTGTATGTAAACTTCTGACCCACTGGAATTGTGATATTGTGATTTATAAGTTAAATAATCTCTCTGTAAACAATTGTTGGAAAAAGTACTTGTGTCACGCACAAAGTATATGTCCTAACCRACTTGCCAAAACTATAGTTTGTTAACAAGTCATTTGTGGAGTGGTTGAAAAACGAGTTTTAATGACTCCAACTTAAGTGTATGTAAACTTCTAACTTCAACTGTACATATGGCAACAGCCTCTAAGGTGCAGAGTTTAGTAACCGGGTGGTAGCTATTTTAATGTTATTCCCGGTCTGTCATCTGAAMCCCCTCATGCAAAAAATGTAAAATATGAAAATGTTGGTCTTAAAATCAAATAATAATATGAACAACCACCTTATAACCTACATGGTTAAAACTATAATGTTGAYATCATGGATGGTCAGTCCTTGGATTTGAGAGTGGTTGCATTTCTCCAGCACCATCCATCTGCTTTTTACAAAAACTGGGTGGGGTGCACATTGTTATTGTTTCAATTTAAGGATTGCTCTTTTAAACACCTTTTAATAGAGTAATAGTGCTCTAGTGAGTGAGTTACTTTTGTGCAACTTAATATCAAGCAAAACGTCTGAAGTAGAGATAAAAAATTCTTAATATTGCGAACTAAAATAATGATATTGAAAGCAAAACAGAACAAATGAATTGCAACTGGTTGGCAAAAAATATTTGTCAGTGATATGTTTTCATGATAATGAGATTAAATAAAACCCCACCCTCCTGCAATTTTCCCTATCTTTTGTTACGTTACCAAGGTCTTCACTTTTGCTGTCTTTTTCCCAGTTGCGTCACATTTATTCCAGAAACATAGCACCCTGCATCCCACTGCTGATTTTCCTCTGAAGCTAAGCAGGGTTGCTCCTGGTCAGTCTCTGAGTGGCAGACCAAATGTAGTGGTAGTAAAGAAACATGTGTGGAATGAATTCACAAGGGATAAACAACATGGAGAATTTTGACGTGTGGAAACGAAAAAATAATAATTTGAATACATGTGACGTGTCCAAAAATCTAATGTTTTTTTACCTGAATTTGTAATGTTTTCTTTTTAAAGGCTTTACGAGAGTAACAGCTAGCYCCAGAATATCAAACAGCCATTGAGTTTTTCATAAGAGGGTGTCCCCACTGCATTGCTGGTGATACATCTATGATGCCCTGATTCACGCTAATGGCTTTACTATAGGCATAGGAACATCTCCACATTAAATATTCCGCTCCCAAAGCATGGCAGAATCCACACAATTTGTATTTCTCTTTGGACACCCAGGGTATTCCACTCAAGMACAAATGTCTTGCCACACCACATATTTCCTACACACAGTGAGACAAAGGCCATTTCCAATCCCCTGGCCCTATAAGGGCACAAGGCAAGACCCAGATGCAGACACGGGAGGCAGATGGTTTGAGTCTGATATTTATTAATCAATCCAAAAGGGAATAGGGAAGAGACTGGTTGTGGACAGGCAAAAGGTCAAAACCAGTTCAGAGTCCAGGAGGTACAGAGTGGCAGGCAGGCTCGAGGTCAGGGCAGGCAGAATGGTCAGGCAGGAGGGTACGGAGTCCAGAAACTGGGAGGACTAGCAAAAAGAGAATAGAGCAGGAGTATGGGAAAACACGCTGGTTGACTTGAAATACATACAAGACGACCTGGCACAGAGAGACAGGAAACAAAGGGATAAATACACCAGGGAAAATAAGCGMCACCTGGAGGGGGTGGAGACAATCACAAGGACAGGTGAAACAGATCAGGGTGTGACAGGCAATTACAGCTAGAGCCACTATCGCCATAAAGTATGAGACCTGCTGCTCACTGATTCCATTTAATCATCTCACACAATCTTTTGTAATYTCTTGATTTATGATGGTTTTATGTTTATACAGGAAGTTATAGCAAGACTGCTTGAGAGGTCTGAACTCCTGAACCTGCCTTASGTTACATTGAACAATTCTAAAGCATTGTCCACTGACAGCCTTTCAACACAATTGGTTTCATGCCGATGGGGCCACCAAGGGAGTGTCAACAAAAGGCCAATGCCAAGAGTGTTCCAGATCCAGGTTAAATGGAAAAGGCAACTGAAACCATTAAATTCAAAATGCTTGCTGTAACATTTTCTTAAAATATCTTTAAATCTAAGCTTCCATAGAGATCCCTCTACTGGGGAGATGTGTATTTGGAACTAAAATCGTTCCACGGATAGACCATCATTATCTTTGAGTTTTACAGTCCAAGTTCACAGTAAAAGAAGACATCGAAGTTATACCACATGAAAAAGTGACAGTCAAAGCTAAAAAGGGATTTTTCCATTCAATTATAATGAAACTACAGAGTAGTTGTGACATTTTTATGGTGCATGGACGAAATCAATCTGCCTCAACTTCTACCCTCTGACTTTCACTCTCTAGAAGAAGCAGGTATGAAAAGTTTCCACACAGTACTTGGCTTGGTGACAACAAACACTAAGTGTAACTATGCTGCACATTGGCCATAGTCAGACTCTCTTGGGCTGAAGTACCTCATCCCACTAAATCATCCCACGAATACAAACATGTTCACGTACAGTTTCTGGATAATTCATTGCAAAGGGATGCTTGACTCTCCACATCAAGCTTGACCGATGATTCAGAAAGCATAAGCATAAAAGCCTTTATAGCATTTGACTCTCTGTGTAATATGATTGGCTCCTGACCAGGGTAGCAAGACTGCCTGAGAGGTCTCCACTCCCTAAGAGATAGCGTATCTTGTACTCTGAGGAATTATGTGAATCTTTAATGTGGCGACAGCCCTCAAAGGGACAGGGAACATGCTATTGCATTTACAATATTACAAATATTTAAAAAATATATTATTTATTASAGAGATGAATTACCTGATAAAGTAATCTACGCCCTCCCTCCTGTACCCTCCCATGGCTGACACATGTAATCTGTTCTGTGGTTAACTGCATGCAAGTGAAGGCATGCCTTCAGGTCATGTGATAATCCCATGCGTTTAACTGCTTCTGCTAATTGCGTTAGAAGCAAGCCATTATGCTTGGGAATCAGAGAATGAAATGGTTTTAATTTGAATTGCCAGCTCATTGAATCATCATACTTAACCCTAATTAGCACAGTGGGTGATACATCATCCTGGGTTACCTTACCTGCTCTGTGGATGGGGAGTGCAGATGCAGCACTTACAGGTCAGTCATCTATTCACGGCTCTTTTGATTATCATGAAGGCTCCTTCAATACAGTAAGAATAACAATTAAAAGCTAGTGTGGGGCTTAATGATTATCAGTGCTGAACTCAATTGCAGCCCCATTGGTCAATTACATTAGACCAGCCTCATCTTATTCCATCAAACTGAGACATAGCAACAACAACAAAAAATGTGTTGATCTGTGCTGAGCAAAACATTTKATTAATTAGACACATTGATTGATCAGAGGCTGGTGGTGAATTGTATTGATTGGGTACTGTAAGTGCACATTATATTAAYCAGTACTGGAACCTCTCACACTTGACCCTGAACCTTCTCTCTGTCCTTGCATTGTCCCGCCCCTCTCTCCCTCTATCTCTCTCTTGCCAGAATTCAATCAAAGTGTTCGTAGGATTGCAATGCATTTCCTGTCACATTGTTTATGTTGTATTGGTGGTGTCAACTGTGTTATGGCAGACTGTTGTGTACTAAAAAAGTCTCTTGCATATACTTCAAAACCTTGTGAATAATTTCACCCATCTAAACCTCCAAGGTTAGTTAGCTCAAGGGCCTCCAAGACTCACCCTGAGTGGTGAGAAACCATTTACAGGGTGCAAATTACTTTGTTTCAATTGTCAAATTTCTTTCAACCCATTATCACTAAATACTGAAATCCTGAATTTTTTAAGCAAAAGACCTTTGGATTCAACAGCAGATAACTCTGGGTGTTATGAGAGAAAAACATTTTTTTTCATTATTAATTTCTCCATCCTATAATGTAATCTCTGAAACTAACAGAAACCAGAACTAAGACGTTCCATGACCGTGGGCTAGTGATTATAGTAGTTGAATGAAAACATTTTGGCAGGCTTTGGAGATTTTCAATGAGTCAATGAGCAGCCATGATCATAATAATCATTATACAATTATGTGTGATATGGGATACCAATCCGGTCATGTACCTCTGAAAGTCTGCTCTGAGATACATGGACGCCCAACGATATCATAATCATTTGGGAAACCATGTTAGTGGTATACTGGATGTTCAGTTTATCTTAATCATACAAAATAGGAATATCAAATCAAATGTATTTATAAAGCCCTTCTTACATCAGCTGATATCTCAAAGTGCTGTACAGAAACCCAGCCTAAAACCCCAAACTGTCACGACTTCTACCGAAGGTGGCTCCCCTTCCTGTTCGGGTGGTGCTCGGCGGTCGTCGTCACCAGCCTACTAGCTGCCACTGATCCTTTTTTCCCCTTTTCTGTTTATCGGTTTCACCTGTGTTTGTTTTAGGCTGATTGGTTGGGCTTTATTTACCAGCAGGCCCTTCTGCTGGTTGTGCGGGATTGTTTCGTTGTACATGTGTACACGTCTGTGTGTCATAGGTTTTCCCATGTGCTTGGGTTTTTTGCTGGACTGTTTAAGTCCCCCGKGTTTGGGGCATTTGTTTGGGTTGGCGTATGTTCACCGTTGTGGTGCATTAAAATATTAGCACTACCCTGATCTCTCTGCTTCCTGCGCCTGACTTCTCATCCACTACACCCCGGACGTTACACAAACAGCAAGCAATGCAGGTGTAGAAGCATGATGGCTAGGAAAAACTCCCTAGAAAGGCCAGAACCTAGGAAGAAACCTAACGAGGAACCAGGCTATGAGGGGTGGCCAGTCCTCTTCTGGCTGTGCCGGGTGGAGATTATAACAGAACATGGCCAAGATGTTCAAATGTTCATAGATGACCAGCAGGGTCAAATAATAATCATAGTGGATGTCGAGGGGGCAACAGGTCAGCACCTCAGGAGTAAATGTCAGATGGCTTTTCATAGCCGATCATTCAGAGTATCTCTACCGCTCCTGCTGTCTCTAGAGAGTTGAAACAGCAGGTCTGGGACAGGTAGCACGTCCGGTGAACAGGTCAGGGTTCCATAGCCGCAGGCAGAACAGTTGGAACTGGAGCAGCAGCACGGCTAGGTGGACTGGGGACAGCAAGGAGTCATCAGGCCAGGTAGTCCTGAGGCATGGTCCTAGAGCTCAGGTCCTGAGAGAGAGAGAGAGAGAGAGAGAGAGAGAGGAGAGAGGAGAGAGAAGAGAGAGAGAGAGAAGAGAGAGCGAGAGAGAGAGAGGAGAGAGAGAGAAGAGAGAGAGAGAGAGAGAGAGAAGAGAGAGAGCGAGAGAGAAGAGAAGAGAGAGAGAGAGAGAGGAGAGAGAGAGAGAGAGATGAGAAGAGAGAGAGAGAGAGAGAGAGAGAGAGAGAGAGGAGAGAGAGAGAGACGAGGAGAGAGAGAGAGAGAGAGAGAGAGAGCAGAGAAGAGAGAGAGACAGAGAAGAGAGAGAGAGAGAGGAGAGAGAGAGAGAGAGAGAGAGAGAGAGAGAGGAGAGTAGAAGAGAGCGTACTTAAATTCACACACGGAACCAGATAAGACAGGAGAAATACTACAGTTATAACCAGACTGACCCTAGCCCCCTGACAAACATAAACTACTGCAGCATAAATACTGGAGGCTGAGACAGGAGGGGTGGGGAGATACTGTGGACCCATCCGACGATACCCCAGGACAGGGCCAAACAGGCAGGATATAACCCCACCCACTTATATCTCAGCTTTAGCCATGTATGTCCACATCAGAGAGGCACACACACACACCACAACTGCTGCTACCATACGCATATTATTATTCCAAGATACTGCACAATTTTAAACACTTACCCACCAATCCCCCCTTCCCCAAAACATGTTTAAATATTGGTCTAGAAATTGTGTCAGGCCTCCCGAGTGGCGCAGCAGTCTAAGACACTGCATCGCAGTGCTAGAGGCATTACTACAGACCCAGTGTCACGCCCTGACCGTAGAGAGCTTTTTATGTCTCTATTTTGATTTGGTCAGGGTGTGATTTGGGTGGGCATTCTATGTTCCTTTTTCTATGATTTGTATTTCTTTGTGTTTGGCCGGGTGTGGTTCTCAATCAGAGGCAGCTGTCTATCGTTGTCTCTGATTGAGAACCATACTTAGGTATCCTTTTTCCCACCTGTAATTGTGGGTAGTTGTCCATGTATAGTTGCCTGTGAGCACTGTTGGCTTCACRTTTTCGTTTTGATGGTTATTGTTTTGTTGGAGACATCTTAAAATAAAGAAGTATGTACGCTCACCACGCTGCGCTTTGGTCCACTGTTTCCACCTTAGACGATCGTGACACCCGGGTTCATTCCTGGGCTGTGCCACAACCGGCCRTGGCCCGGGAGTCCCATAGGATGGCACACAATTGGCCCAGCGTCATCCGGGTTAGGGGAGGGTTTTGGCCAGGGGGACTTTACTTGGCTCATCACGCCTTAACGACTACTTGTGGCGGGCCGGGTGCCTGCATGCTGACCCCGGTCGCCAGTTGAACAGTGTTTCCAATGACACATTGGTGCGGCTGGCTTCTGGGTTAATCTGGCGGGCGTTAAGGAACGTTAGGAGGGTCATGTTTCGGAGGACGGATGCCTCCACCTTCGTCTCTCCCGAGCCCATGGTGGAGTTGTAGTGATGAGATAAGATCGAAATTGGGGAGACATTTTTTTTATTGTGCCTTCCTGTATTATACGTATCCTAAAATATTTATTATATTCCATTGTGCCATTTACTTTGTTTTGTATTTTAATCTTCTATTATTTCCTATTGTAGTTGCATGTAAGCATTTCTTTGGACGGTGTATACCATGTGTATCCTGTACATACGACTAATAAAACTTGAAATTGAAACTTGAAACACCCAATAGTCATTTCTATGCTGGTAGGTATGCTGTGAGTAGAATGTAATTTCAGTAACAATTCCTGTTTTTATTGTAGTTTTCAATGGGTACTCACTGTTGTATAATCATATCAAAACATTAAAAAAAAGGTTATTTGACTGTTCCCGGTATGCTTCCATTTATCCAGTCATCAATGTCAGCCTTTGAACTAAAAGTACCATACGGCTAGAACATAATGGTGAACAGTACGCTTTGTCGTTTATCTACTGTGTGTCCCTTCATCCTTTATCTTACTGTCCTACACCTCTATCTGAACAGTACAGCTCACCAGACTTAACAATGAACATCAAAAGCATTTGTTGCTTGACCCAAACGGTTGCTTCTGCATAATAGAGCTATTAAAGCAGTACACTTGCAGTATCATCAGAATTCAGGAAAGGCAAACAATGTCACTGCAACTGAGTAATGGCAGAGATAATGACACGGCTCAGGATAAATTTCACAGGAGAATGCCTTTCGCATTTGCTTTCAGTTATATTCCTATTAAAGGTCTAACTACACTACATTGTTTGTTATTGGATGAAACACATCATGGATCTCACCGTCTCTGTTTCAGTTTCTGGTTAGCGTGTAGAGTAGGTCTTCATGTTCTTGGCTGTGATGTGCTTTACATAAAACAATGACATATAATTCATATTTTCAGTAATACAGTACTTGAATATGGTTTATATTTCCAATAGAATTATGCATTCATTCTTGGCATGTCACTCGACATGACAAGAAACATTGTCCGGCAAATCAGTAAAGGTGGTGGTTGGAACCGATGAGAGTGCTGGCTACATTATAAATGTCATATTACTCATATAATTACGTGCTTTAAGTTGTTGAAGCCATGACTTTATGGCAATTCAACTACAGATGAGGTCCATGACCAGGGGTACATTGCAAAATATTTCCATAAAATGTCCATATCAATTTATACATGAATTTCATGGGTCACACTTTATTTGAAATTATCTGATAATAAGCGACTGCTTGCTAAGGTTACGGTTAGAGTTAGGTTTAGAATAAGGGTAAGGGTTAGTAAATAGTTTGTTGAAATGCTACTGAAGAACATATGGACTACCCAAATAAAGTGTTACCACTTTGTCATAAAACATCTATAACGCCACCACACACTATCACAATGACCATTTAAACAGTCTCCTTGGATTTGGATGCGTCTATAAATTAGGGTTAGAAGGGCGGTGAAAAGTGAAGTGGGTGTTTGTGATAGGCTTCATGTGTCACGGATTCCGCCGAAGTCGGTCCCTCTCCTTGTTCGGGCGGCGTTGGGCGGTCGACGTCACCGGCCTTCTRGCCATCGCCAATCCACTTTAAATTTTCCATTCGGTTTTGTCTTTGTTTTAAACACCTGGTTCAATTCCCCAATTACAYGTTCATTATTTAACCCTCTGTTTTCCCCATGGTTTTTGTGCGTGTTTGTTTATTGTAAGTTCGGTCCGTTGTTTGTGGGCCTGGTGTTACTTMATGTATTTAATATTTTGAGTAAAGTTCMTTGTGTTACTCATCTCTGCTGTCCTGCGCCTGACTCCTCTGCACCAGTTACACCAAGATCCTTACATCATGTAATAATATCTCTTTCCTCTTTTCACTTACCAATGCTATGGTTTGAAAGTCCAAATAGTTACTTATATTTCCGATCAAAGCWCTAGCATATGTAACAGATTTAAAAATAAGAATGTAATCTACAGAATAGAGTACATCAAGCAAATCAATAGGTGTCAAATCTTAACTTAATGTATTCAAAACATATCTACATCGACGAAGCTCAGACAGCCAACAACGTTCCAAAATAGCATGATGCCTCCAGTAAAGAGGTTTAGKGTGTCAAGCTCGTTTTGGCACAAACCTGTCACCATCGTTACGCGCACCTGCGCGTCATCAGACTCACATGGACTCCATCACCTCCTTGATTAYCTGCCCTATATATGTTCAGTCCATTTGGTTCCTTCCCCAGGCGTCATTGTTTCTGTTTCAGTTTCCTGTCTGTGCGTTGTTTGTGTTTCTTGTTTTTTTCATTTGTTTATTAAATTATGCACTCCCTGAACTTGCTTCCCGACTCCCAGCGCACACGTGACATAGGGAAAACAAGTACATACATTGAACTGACACTACCTGGGCGAATTGGATGAGTGAACCAGTAAGATCTTCAGAATATTTACATTACAGAATAAATAGCCCTGTGCCTCTAGMTATTGCATATACTTACTTAGAATTCAGACGTTAGCATTCCCACTGGAAGTACCACCCACAACCATACTCAAATCAGCAACATCAAAGGGCCCCGTCTCAAATCAGATAATAACCCTGAAATACCCTATTAATGGGGGGTTTGCTGGGCATTTGACAGTAGCCTGTTACTGGCACCAAACATATGGGCAGACTAATTGGATGGGAACTTGCAGCTTGGTTGCCTCTGTTCCTTTGCTCCCTTTGTTGGCGTGTAATGGGAATACACTGTATTTTGTTTGCTTGASGTGCACATACAGTAGTGTGAAGTGCTTTTACTGGCATGCAGCACGGTTGAAATACGTAGACCGTCTTGTGAGGGGCCGAGTCTAATTCTGTGGCTGATCCCAGGTGACTTCTTATTAGATAACTGATGCCCTTCTTGGCATTCAGCATTTCAGAGAAGTGTCAACCTATAGGGAAATTACTGTATGAATAATGTATGTCTTCAGCTTTGGTAGCATGATCATCAGTGGTAAAATAGGTGAATGACATGWTACTACAGGCTGGTATCAGCTTATAAGCCACAGAACTTGACGCTTCTGTAAAAAGATACGCATAACTGTTTTAGCTTTAGAACTGTAACAGTACAGATTCAACTGTTGAAGACTTTACCCTTCATTCGGAACGAGTTGATCCTTCACTTATCGGAAAACAAGTGAATACAGTACAGTATATTAATTCAGTGTCTTGTGAGAATAAGCCTCTGCCTACGATAAACTCATCATGTGGTTCATGTTTCTATTTTCGATTAGTTGGTAGGTCAACTTCTTGATGTGGCCAAGCCCTAGTCCATTTAATGAGAATTCCTATCTTGTCAAATTGAACAGTGCATGGCCTCCAGCCTGCCCTTGCTGATTTAAAGGCCCAAGTAGTACAACTTAATACATGCTCTCTTATCACATCATTCATATTTGGCAACTATTTGACTAGCTAAATCCCGTGGGTCATGCATTCTGCATTAAACTTAGTTGTCACAAGGGAACTATGATCATTTTCGCCTTGCTCTACCAGATCCTCTGTTACTCTTCCTGCTACTCTTCCTGCTTCCTGTTACTCTTCTCAGTCCATTTTTCTATCTTTCCATTGGGTACAGAATAGTTTATATTCTCTTTGATTTGTAACTTGTATTAAACTTAAAACCCAATGAATCACACTTTATTGTTTGATAACACTTTGTTGATGGTGACAAATAATGTCTCTCTATACACCGCACTGTATACACTATGTTTAGCAATAGAMAAAAACGATGCAAATCTTAGTAAGGAAGTGATATGCTTATTTGACTTGGGGAAATGTACTGCTCACTGCTTCGGAAATGTACTGCTACTGTTACAGTGAGCCATGTTTAAACAGTTTCTGAGCAATATAACTTGTAGGTAAATCAAAAAAATGGATGAGGAGCTACACACCAATGAAATCAGCCACGTGTGTTGTTAGAGAAAATGCTTAAGTTATTTTACAGGATAAGCCTGCTTTCACCTGCCTTGGACAATTAGAGTCTACAACTTTACACTTGTTTTTCATCTAAGGACGTATCCAAGAGCAAGTAATAGTTTTTTAACCATTGATTTTAAGCACTCACTACCCCCCTGGTGTACATTAGACCAATACATGTGATGAAGGGTTTGGTTATTTTTTTACCTTTATTTAACTAGGCAAGTCAGTTAAGAACAAATTCTTATTTTCAATGACAGCCTAGGAACAGTAGGTTAACTGCCTAGTTTAAGGGCAGAACAACAGATTTTTACCTGTCAGCTCAGGGACTCAATCTAGTCCAACACTCTAACCACTAGGCTACATGCCATTATCCTCCTGGTCATCAAGTTCTTTAGATTTAATTAAGAATACCATTATTTCAGTCGACATATCTTCAGGGCAAAGATATGTGAGAAGGGGATACATAGTTAGTTGCACAATTGAAATGCGTCTTCTGCATTTCACCCAACCAGGGTTCTGGGGCTTGGCAGGGGGCTGACTTAATCTACATCCACAGTGCCCAGGGAGCAGTTGTTGTTCTGGGTTAACTGCCTTGCTCAAGGGCAGAAAGGCAGATTTTTTCACCTTGCCAGCTCAGGGATTGAAAACAGCGACCTTTCCGTTACTGGCCCAACGCTCTGAACTGCTCTTAACAGCTAGGCTACCTGCCATCCCTGGACAGAATGAAATCAAAAAAGGGGAGAGAGAATCCTTAAATGGAAAGAATGTAATTACCTTACATCAAACCAGATCCAAAAGGCTTATTAAATCAATAGGTTAATATAAATTGAATTGTAATTATTCAGTCTGAGGGAATAAAAAAAGAGTGTGGAGCAGTTTGACAATGAGAAAGCTTACTCATTATGAGTGGTGAGAAGGGTCATGTATAATAACAGTGATTGGGCCCATCAGGCCTGTATAATAGAGTGAGGCATGTGCATACAAAAAGGTAATACATAGCCAATGCAAAGTTCTCAGCAATAAGACTTTATATACAAGTCCTATATGTTCACCTTCAGGTCATATACAGTCATTTCCCCTTTAAAAGCTGTGTCATACTGCAGCACACCTTGCGGGCTGCTGCAGCATTCTATGTCACGTTATTTAATTGTCAGACATTTTTTACGTTAATGTAAGTTAGTGCTAGTTTGACCACCAGAGGGCATCTTTGAGAAGCATTTGATAGTCTCCCATATTGGCATTACTAGAAAATTGAAAACCTTTTTTGTAATAACATAGTACATGGGATTGATTTTAACAAATGTGTCTTAATTAATTTGATTAATAGTATGGTGTTTCTATTCCTGAGAAAAACAAACCCTCAGGGTTTCCATTAGGAAGGAATGGAAAATATTGCACTATACAACGTGATGGTCGGGAGTAGGCTACAGCATAAGAGGCTTGGAGGATTTTAACTAGCCTCTCAAAGCACTTCATGATGACAGAAGTGAGTGCTTCAGGGTGATATTCATTTAGTTACCTTTGCTTTCTTGGGTACAGGAACAATGKTGGACATCTTGAAGCAAGTGGGGACAGCAGACTGGAATAGGGAGAGATTGAGAATGCGGCTAGGGATGCTGTCCGGTCCGGCAGCCTTGCAAGGGTTAACACGCTTAAATCGGCCACGGAGAACAAGAGCCCACAGTCCTTCAAGTTCAAGTTCTTGATTGATAGCAAATATCTGACATGTATGTATGTAACTAACATCAAGGCGGTGACCCGTTCCTCTAGGTTCATGCTCTACAACATTCGCAGAGTACGACCCTGCCTCACACAGGAAGCGGCGCAGGTCCTAATCCAGGCACTTGTCATCTCCCGTCTGGATTACTGCAACTCGCTGTTGGCTGGGCTCCCTGCCTGTGCCATTAAACCCCTACAACTCATCCAGAACGCCGCAGCCCGTCTGGTGTTCAACCTTCCCAAGTTCTCTCACGTCACCCCGCTCCTCCGCTCTCTCCACTGGCTTCCAGTTGAAGCTCGCATCCGCTACAAGACCATGGTGCTTGCCTACGGAGCTGTGAGGGGAACGGCACCTCCGTACCTTCAGGCTCTGATCAGGCCCTACACCCAAACAAGGGCACTGCGTTCATCCACCTCTGGCCTGCTCGCCTCCCTACCTCTGAGGAAGTACAGTTCCCGCTCAGCCCAGTCAAAACTGTTCGCTGCTCTGGCACCCCAGTGGTGGAACAAACTCCCTCACGATGCCAGGTCAGCRGAGTCAATCACCACCTTCCGGAGACACCTGAAACCCCACCTCTTTAAGGAATACCTAGGATAGGATAAAGTAATCCTTCTAACCCCCCCCCAACCCCCTTAAAAGAGTTAGATGCACTATTGTAAAGTGGTTGTTCCACTGGATATCATAAGGTGAATGCACCAATTTGTAAGTCGCTCTGGATRAGAGCGTCTGCTAAATGACTTAAATGTAAAATGTAAATGTATTATACAATGCATAGTGAAAGACATATCATAATTACTCAATCATTAATTTATAACAGTGGATAGCCGCTCTTGAGATCCGTGTTGCAGCGTGGTATCACTACACATGTCTTCACTTCATGCAGGAGAGAGGCAGCCATGATTGTTTTATTTTGGATAATTGTGTGGAGTGGAGATTCATTTGTATTCTTTTTATTATAACAGTTAAAAGTGTATGTTCCTGGTTATTACAGTATAATAACTGTATTATAAGATGAAAATATTACGTAAAAAATGTCCTCTAGGGATTTTTGTACTTTACCTGTTGAAAAGTGATATCCTCAGTATAMATACAGTAAGTACACACACTAGAAAGGTAAAAAAATGTTTTGTCAAAATAGTTTTTTTTTGTCAACTGCTAACTTCAAGGAGTAGGTCATTCAAGGAGTTGATTTAGGCCGTCATTGTAAATAAGAATTTGTTCTTAACTGACTTGCCTAGTTAAATAAAGGTTAAATAAAAAAAATATAAAAAAAATTGATGGAAGTCGTGATGTCATCAACCTCCCCCCTTGCTTGAGGAACAATACAGAAGCAAAAGAGAACAAAAGAGGAAAGGCCCACCCCCCACCTGTGCTATGTCATGACTTACCTATACCATCTATTACATGATGTGAGATGTGCCTTTTGTTAAGTAAATCAGGTGTTAAATTAGGTGAAAAGGAGACTGGAGTGTGACTAAGTTTCAAACCATAATGTATGAAGAGCAGAAGTAGTAACAACCTGACATAGGAGAAGTGATAAAAAAATATTAGGAAATTAATCATACAGTAGCAAAGAAAGAGTACGCAATTGTTGTTTAATGAATGTATCCATATTAACAGTCACGCTGGAATTCAGTASAGTATGAATGACCATGGCCCTAAGACTGATTGGATTGTACCAGAGTAGGTGCCCCTCTGCAAGGCCCCCCTTAGCCTTGTACWTTTSCCCATTTGTAAGTAACATTTGTCTGTATCCTTTTATCAAAAGTGAATAGAAATGAGCATTTAAAACCTTTTTTATTCATTTATTTGTATCTGGGGGCATGACCCCTGGCCCCCGTAGCAAAATGCCCCCCCCAATGTCAGAGTCGCTCCTACACCCCTGGTGCTCTCTGCAAAATGTCATGGCAGTGTTTTAGACAAAATGATAGAGCTAGTCTTTTGCTCACTCCATACAACATGTTMTATATTTTCAAACTATAGCTGTCTTGACCTGTTTTTGCACACACTGAATGCACTATAGTGAACTCAAAAATGATAATGATTTCAATGATAGTCATCTTTTGGCCTATTTACCTCAATATTGTAGTTTTAAATTACACAGCATACCATGCAGTTAAAAGATCATACAAAGCAAAAGTATACTACATCTGGAGGCTTAGTGCTTCCTCGCATAGCGTAAACTAAAGGCTATCTTTAAGCCGGGCAAGTTCTGCTTCTTATTGCAGTGTGACATGCACAAAGGTCTAATGATAAAACTCACTTTAAAAACCCTTCAGTATGATCGTTTCCATGGACACCACAGTTTCCCATTATCAATGCAGGATAATAATTCTACCTTGGAAAGAGTACGTTTCATGTACAGTGTTATGTACTATCTACAGTGCATTCAGAAAGTATTCAGACCCATTGACCTTTTTCACATTTTGTTACGTTACAGTCTTCTAAAATTGATTAAATAATGTTTTCCCCCTCATCAATCTACACAAAATACCCCATAATGACAAAGTGGAAACAGGTTTTTAGAAACTTTAGCAAAAATATTAAAATACTAAACAGAAATACCTTATTTATATGTATTCAGACCCTTTGCAGTGAGACTTGAAATGAGCTCAGGTGCATCCTGTTTCCATTGATAATGCTTGATTGGAGTCCACCTCTGGTAAATTCAATTGATTGGACATGATTTGGAAAGGACCACACCTGTCTATATAAAGTCCCACAGTTGACAGTGCATTTCTGAGCAAAAACCAAGCCACGAGGTCGACGGAATTGTCCGTAGAGCTCAGATGCAGGATTGTATCGAGGCACAAATCCGGGGAAGGGTACCAAAAAATTGTCTGCAGCATTGAAAGTCCCCCAAAACACAGTGGAGTTTGGAACCACCAAGACTCTTCCTAGAGCTGACCGCCCGGCAAAACTGAACCATTGGTCAGGGAGGTGACCAAGAACCCGATGGTCACTCTGACAGAGCTCGAGAGTTCTTCTGTGGAGATGGGAGAACCTCCCAGAAGGACAACCATCTCTGCAGCACTCCACCAATCAGGCCTTTATGGTAGAGTGGCCAGATGGAAGGTACTCCTCAGTAAAAAGCATATGACAGCCCGCTTGGAGTTTGCTAAAAGGCACCTAAAGGACTCTCAGACCATGAGAAACAAGATTGTTTCATTAGACCAGACAAAGACTGAACTCTTTGGCCTGAATGCCAAGCGTCATGTCTGGAAGAAACCTGCCACCGTCCCTATGGTGAAGCATGGTGGTGGCAGCAACATGCTGTGGGGATGTTTTTCAGCGGCAGGGACTGRGAGACTAGTCAGGACCGAGGGAAAGATGAATGGAGCAAAGTACACAGAGATCCTTAATTAAAACCTGCTCCAGAACACTCAGGACCTCAGACTGGGGTGAAGGTTCACCTTCCAACAGGACAATGACCCTAAACACACAGCCAAGACAATGCATGAGTGGCTTCGGGACAAAGCCTCTGAATGTCCTTGAGTGGCCCAGCTAGAGCCCGGACTTGAACTCAATTGAACATCTCTGGAGAGACCTGAAAATAGCTGTGCAGCGTCGCTTYCCTTCCAACCTGACAGAGCTTGAGAGGATCTGCACAGAAGAATGGGAGAAACTCCCCAAATACAGGTGTGTCAAGCTTGTAGCGTCATACCYAAGAAGAGTCGAGGCTGTTATCGCTACCAAAAGGTACTTCAACAAAGTACTGAGTAAACGATCTGAATACTTAATGTGATATGTGATATTTTATTTTAGATTTTTTATACATTTGCAATAATGTCTTAACYTGTTTATGCTTTGTCATTATGGGGTATTGTGTGTAGATTGATGAGGGGAAAAAACGATTTAATATATTTTAGAATAAAGCTGTAACGTAACAAAATGTGGAAAAAGTMAAGGGGTCTGAATACTTTCCGAATACACTGTATATATCATCCCTATCTGCATCACATATAGGACACAAATTCAAATCTCCATAGATGTCCTTCCCACGATATGCAATTAATTTCCATTTTATTTTCAATATCTGGTAGTTTCCAAGACAACGTGTGAGGATAAATGCTATCTGTTTTGCCCTTCCTGCAGATATTTCTTTGTGCAGTGTGTCCCCAATGAGAAGCCTGTTGTGTACCTCACTGAGCAGCGACATGAGAAAAAACCTGTTTACTCAGCAGAGCACGATGTTAGGGAGTGTACACGGCTAATGATTCAAAYGGTGAAGAGACGTGAACGTACATTTTCATGTTTAGACGTGTGGGATAGACGCTCAGGACGTGAAGTAAGGATATGCATATTCTTGATACCATTTGAAAGGAAACACTATGAAATTTGTGCAAATGTGAAATTAATGTAGGAGAATATAACACATTAGATCTGGTAAAAGATAATACAAAGAAAAAAAGAAAAACATTTTTGTACCATTTGTACCAAATGCAAGCGGAAGGCCGTAATGTATTATTCCAGCCCAGGCGCAATTTAGATTTTGGCCACTAGATGACAGSAGTGTATGTGCAAAGTGTTAGACTGATCCAATGCACTATTCMATTTCTGTTCAAAATGTTGTATCAAGACTGCCCAAATGTGCCTAATTGGAATAYTAATAACTTTTCAAGTTCACAACTGTGCTCTATCCTCAAACAATAGCATGGTCTTCTACTGTAAATTGGAAATTGCAGTTAGATTAACAGCAATTCAAGCTTTCTGCCAGTATCAGATGTGTGTATGTCCTGGGAAATGTTCTTGTTACTTACAACCTCATGCTAATCACATTAGCGCACATTAGCTCAACTGTCCTGTGGCTGAGACACCGATCTGTAGAGATCCTTAAGAGGTAAAATTTTGCTGGTACTGTTGCTGGTGTTGGTACTGTAGTAAAAGGGGGTTGTGTGTGTGATTTGTATGTATTCCTTTTGTTTTTTTCCTTCCAGCTGTGGTAGTTGAGAGTTCAGATTTTTTGCTTTTTCATGCATCACACTTCAACAAACTTTCTTGCAAAAATACAGATTACATTTAAGTGTGCGTGTGTGCATGCACTTGTAAGTATACAGTGTGGTATGTGTACTGTACATTTTCTCATGGCCATGAACGCATCATCTTAATTCAAGTAATCATATGAAACTGTCTTAAAAGCTGTTTAATTAGCATTGGTCTACTGTGTTAATCTTTCTTTTTTATCCTAAATGCTGCTAGAATTATTTAATACTGAGAGTCAGGCTTCACAGTACTACTCTGACCATCATGCAAAATAAGATTGTTGTGTCAATTTGTTAAGGCCGAATGGATCTATATGAAATGTGAATACATTTGCATTTTGCTGGTCTTTTGTCACATGGACAGATGTAGCATTTAGCATCACTTTTGACCCAACAATGTAATTTTGTAATTAAAATGATATAATTTCAAGCAGTCTTGCTCACTGGGGGACCAGTCCAGATAACTAAAAAGCCCCATTTATACCTGGTTTTAACATTTGTCCTTTGTCCTGATCTTGTCCACATTCTGATTGTGCAATTACATCTACACGTTATTAAAATGTTTCTCCTATCTGTCCACTGTGTCCGAATTGTGACCAGATTTCCCTGTATGCAAATTATTTGATAGATATTCTGTCCAAATAATATATATTTTAAGAGACATAAGTATGCCATAAGTCAATGATGCCACCAGTCAATGGTTTTAGGCGGAAAAATTAGGATTTAAATGTCTTCACTGTCCACATCAAATCAAATTTTATTTGTCACATGCTTCATTGAAATGCTTCCTTACAGGYCCTTCCCAACAACGCAGAGAGAAAGAACATAGAGAAATAATAAAAGTAATAATAAATACACAATGAGTAACGATAACTTTGCTATATACACGGGTAACAGTACCGAGTCAATGTGTATGGGTAATTGAGGTAGAGATGTACATATAACTAGGAATAAACTAGAAATAAAGTGATAGATAATAAACAGTTGCAGCAGCGTATGTGATGAGCTATTTGGTCAACTATTTAACTAACAATTTAGCAGTCTTATGGCTTGGGGGTAGAAGCTATGACTTCTTCCAGGTGTCGGTACTGCTTGCTGTGCAGTAGCAGAGAGAACAGTCTACGTATGACTTGGGTGTCTGGAGTCTTTTACAAATTGTCTTTCCTCTGACACCGCCTGGTATAGAGGTCCTGGATGGCAGGGATTTTGGCCACAGTKATGTACTGGGCTGGACGCACCACCCTCTGTAGAGTCTTGCAGTTGGATGCCAAACAGTTGCCATACCAAGCAGTGATGCAGCCAGTCAATGATGCTCTCAATGGTGCAGCTTTAGAACTTTTTGAGGATCTGARGGCTAATGTCAAATCTTTTCAGCCTCCTAAGGGGGAAGAGGCGTTGTCGTGCCCTCTTCATGACTATGTTTGAGTGTGTGGACCTTGATAATTCCATAGAGATGTGGACACAGAGGAACTTGAAGCTCTCAATCTGMTCCACTACAGCCCCGTCGATGTGAATGGGGGTGTGCTCGGCTCTCAGGTTTCTGTAGTCCACAATCAGCTCCGTCTRGACTTGTAAGATATCTAGACAAAATGGGTCCCTGACTACCTCTGGAGGTGGGCAGGGAGGTCTGATCACAATGTGTCTTTTGATTCCCTGCACCATTTAATAATGTGGGCAAAATCAGAATGTGGGAAAGATCAGGACAAAGGACACATTTTAAAACCAGGTATTAACTGGGCTCAAGACATCGTTGTCTGTCCTACCCCACACTCTACCTTCATCCACAGGGGAGCATCAACCAGATGTGCTGCATTCAAGGTCTAATGCATGTGGATAATTACTCTTATAAAGTTAAGTGATGTCAGACATATTAAAATTACATAAGTGTCTATGCGGTTATCTAATTGACTGAGATGGTTGATAGTACTTGCTCTGGACTGTATAGATTGGGAATCCTATTGAATAAAACAGGGTTGATTTCAGCAAGTTAGTGTCCTGGAAGCAAATTCATTGCCATTCTGATCCAGCCTTTTCAGAATGATTTATAATCATTATAGCACAAAAAAGTCACATTTTGTAACACATTTTATAATATAGAACTGTTACTATACTTTTTTCTTACATATTCAGATTGATACAGCAGGATTCAATGCACCTGAGGGCATATATTATTGGATAATGGAAGTGACCCTGCCTTTTCAAAGGGAAGGCATGCAAGGCAGGCTACAACTTTCACTCTCTCTATCTGCCTCTCTCTATGTCAGGGTTGTATTTGGCACTTTTCCCTACACAGCGGAAATAGATTGTGTGGTGTCCTACTGACAATCCCCACCTAATGCCACCATTGTTCACATTGAGACAGCAAAGTCAAGGAGAATTATCAGTGGGCGGTATTGATGTCATAATAGCTTGAAATATATTTACCCCAAAAATTTAAGGTGGCTGAGCAGTTAAGAGAGTTCAAATCCCTAAGCAGACTAGCTGAAAAATCGGTCATTGTGCCCTTGAGCAAGGCAATAAACCCTAATTGCTCTGGATAAGAATGTCTGCTAAATGTAAAAATCCTCCCCTTTGCAATGCCAATGGTTTAGTCCTTGCCTAAAATATATKAATGGGGATATTTTGGGACGTTGAAATTGTTTAACTTGGGCCAAAACGTTTCAGGTAGCCTTCCACAAGCTTCATACAATAAGTTGGGTGAATTTTGGCCCATTCCTCCTGACAGAGCTGGTGTAACTGAGTCAGGTTTTATAGGCCTCCTTGCTCATAAAAGCTTTTTCAGTTCTGCCCACAAATGTTCTATAGGATTGAGGTCAGGGCTTTGTGATGGCCACTCCAATACCTTGACTTTGTTGTCCTTAGGCCATTTTGCCACAACTTTGGAAGTATGCTTGGGGTCATTGTCCATTTAGAAGACCCATTTGCGACCAAGCTTTAACTTCCTGACTGATGTCTTGAGATGTTGCTTTAATATATCCACATAATTTTCCTTCCTCATGGTGCCATCTATTTTGTGAAGTACACCAGTCCCTGCTGCAGCAGAGCACCCCAAAAAATGATGCTGTCACCCCCGTGCTTCACGGTTGGGATGGTGTTCTTCGGCTTGCAAGCCTTCCCCTTTTGCCTCCAAACATAACGATGATCATTATGGTCAAACAGTTCTATTTTTGTTTCATCAGACCAGAGGACATTTATCAAATAAGTACGATCTTTGTCCCCATGTCCAGTTGCAAACTGTAGTCTGGCTTTTTTATGGCGATTTTGGAGCAGTGGCTTCTTCCTTGCTGAGCGGCTTTTCAGGTTATGACGATATAGGACTCGTTTTACTGTGGATATAGATACTTTTCCTCCCGTTTCCTCCAGCATCTTCACAAGGTCCTTAACTGTTGTTCTGGGATTGATTTGCACTTTTTGCACCAAAGTACGTTCATCTCTAGGAGACAGAACGCGTCCCTTGCTGAGTGGTATGATGGATGCGTAGTCCCATGGTGTTTATACTTGCGTACTATTGTTTGTACAGATAAACGTGGTACCTTCAGGCGTTTGGAAATTGCTTCCAAGGATGAACCAGACTTGTAGAGGTCTACAATTTTATTTCTGAGATCTTGGCTGATTTCTTTTGGTTTTCCTATGATGTCAAGCAAAGAACCACTGAGTTTGAAGGTGGGCCTTGAAATACATCCACAGGTACACCTCCAATTGACTCAAATGATGTCAATTAGTCAATCAGAAGCTTCTAAAGCCATGACATCATTTTCTGGAATTTTCMAAGCTGTTTAAAGGCACAGTCAACTTAGTGTTTGTAAACTTCTGACCCATTGGAATTGTGATACAGTGTTTTATAAGTGAAACAATTTGTCTGTAAACAATAGTTGGAAAAATTACTTGATTCATGCACAAAGTAGATGTCCTAACCGACTTGCCAGAACTCTAGTTTGTTAACAAGAAATTTGTGGAGTGGTTGAAAAATGAGTTTTAATGACTCCAACCTAAGTGTATGTAAACTTCCGACTTCTACTGTAGTTGAGAGCAGTAGCAACACTTTCGCAGTTCTCCATGGCTAAGGTTATATCTTTATATCAAATGCTTCTCCTGTGTAGTAGTGAYGTGCGACATACGCCTAGCCTCTTGAAATGGGTCACACTAATGTGCAATGTGTAATAATAGTGACTTTATTACTCACAGTGAACAAAGCTGCCAATACTATTCAGTTTATAGCTGAAAAATATAACRATCTTTCATGAGATTTCAGAGAAGACACACAAGTACACAGATCCTCTGAGGGGRAAAAGACAAATCATGTGAATGTTGTTGATATGTGTGTGTTACAGCATAAACCGTTCCTATTATTAGGGTGCCTGTCACAGCTGGCTTAGGGCGGAGTGGGGAGGGGGGATCTAATGCTTCACATGAATAGGAGGAAGTGTCTCCTGTCTCCTGTCTCATTCCTCAGGTGCATGTGTTCTCTGTCGATTTCACCATGCAACACAAAAGGGATGATGAAAACGGGCTGGGTGTTCCCCCACTGCTGGCCTCCTTAGCAGCTCTCCCGCTCACTGCTTTTTAATTACGATCCGACAGGGGGAAAATGGTACATCAACTAGCCTCTGGAAATGTATTTACATTTTCTGTCATTAATTTATGTATTTTTTTGTGACGCACTTGTCTTTATGGCCTATTGTGTTGCTTTTGTTGCTGTGTTATGAAATGTGCTCTGGGAAAGCATATTTAAAATCCGGAAGACAACTGCCTTYGTCACATTGAGATTTGAATACATTTTGTCATTACTGTTCAAGAAGAAATGTCAAACTCCTACTGAAAATATGTATGAATAACACAAATGAATCATTCCATTTATCTGCGGGTCCACCAAGCCCATGTAATTTTATGTAGGTTGACATAAAATTAGCTGAACAATACATCAAAAACTATATATCCCAGGCATTATACTTGGTGGAGCAGAGATAAGTGTTCTGTGCAATGTTTATCTTCCCCTGATTGACTTTGCTCTAAAAGCACATTGATTCCAATTCTGGTGCCCGTATTTAAATATAAAATATACATAAATATAAATGCAACATTCAACAAGTTAAAAKATTTTACTCTGTTACAGTTCATATAAGGAAATCATTCAGTTGAAATACATTAATTTGCCCCATGCAGCATGACATATCTCCTTCACATAGACTTGATCATGTTGTTGATTGTGACATGTGGAATGTGGTCTTCAATGGCTGTGCAAAGTTGTTGGACATGTGCGGGAACTGGAACAGGCTGTCGTACACGTTGTTTCAGAGCATCCCAAATATTATCAATGGGTGATATGTCTGGTAAATATGCAGGCCGTGGAAGAACTAGGACATTTTTAGCTTCCATGAATTATGTACAGATCCTTGCGACATGGGGCTGTGCATTATCATGCTGAAACATGAGGTGATGGAGGCGGATGAATGCCACGACAATGGGCCTCAGGATCTCGTCACAGTATCTCTGTATATTCAAATAGCTCCAGATAAAATGCAATGGTATTCATTGTCCTTAGCTTATGCCTGCACATTCCATAACCCTACTGCCACCATGGGGCACTCTGTTCACAACATTGACATCAGTAATCCGCTCGCCCATAGGATGCCACACACGCTGTCTGCCATCTGCCCACTACTGTTGAAACCGGGATTATCCATGAAGAGTACACTTCTCCAGCATACCAGTGGCCATCAAAGGTGAGCATTTGCCCACTGAAGTCCGTTATGACGCCAAACTGCAGTCAGGTCAAGACCCTGGTGAGGATGACGAGCACACAGGTSAGCTTCCCCGAGACGGTTTTTGACAGTTTGTGCAGACATTCTTCAGTTGTGCAACCCCACAATTTCATCAGCTGTCAAAGTGGCTGGTCTCAGACCGTCCCGCATGTGAAAAAAAACTGGATTTGGAGGTCCCACTCTGGCATGGTTACAAGTGGTCTGCGGTTGTGTGGGCGGTTGGACGTACTGCCAAATTCTCTAAAACAATGTTGGAGGCGGCTTATGGTAGAGAAATGAACATAAAATTCTCTGGCAACATTCCTGCAGTCAGCATGCCAATTGCACGCTCCCTAAAAACTTGAAACATCTGTGGCATTGTGTTGTGTGAGAAAACTGCACATTTTAGTGGCCTTTTATTTCAGCTCATGAAACATGGGACCAACACTTTACATGTTGCATTTATATTTTTGTTCAGTATACTTGTGAAACAATTTTATGTGCTATCCTAGGGTAAGGTAGCATCTGTTGTTGTCAACAGCACTACTAAATACATGCTGTCCTGTCTGTAGACCAAATTAATCTAGTGGAGTGATTCACCTTTTAGAAAAGGATCCTTCAGAAAGGGGAAGAACATGTATTTTGTAGAACTCTGAAGTGTAGTCAAGTTCTTTGAATCACCCTAAATTAGTAAGTAATACTAATTTGCATAACAGTGTCTAACGTTACAAAGTCTTACACAGCTTTGGTTGAAATTAAAGCAATACTTCTAAGTAAGGACTAATTGTCAAAATGTCATCATGCTTTTCCTTTCAACCCTGACACTTGAAAGTGAGAACAGGGGTAAGATTTCATATTTCCTGTCATGTGAGTTGGTCAATTTGATCAAGTCTCACTATGTTGCCAATTTATGCAACCCCTATATACAGTACAATATGTAGGCCTAGAAAATGGGTTTCCGTCATGCTGTGAAATCTGACTACAGTGGTTCCTCCTTTAAAAGTTGCGAGCTTACACCGCGGGACTTAGAGGTACCCAGTGTCATGGCTTCATTGCTCCAGACCACCGCAAGGGGGAGTTAGAGCACTCATTATGCATTTGGGTCCCACGGTTTTTAKATGACCAATCATATTGAGTGGTGCCAATGACGAATTTGACACGAGCCACCCGTTGCTGGTGACTTTCTTCAGCAAAGATGGCTGGCAAAACATTACGGTGGAAGCAAATGTAAGTAATTATAACGCCATAACGAGTTGATTGTACAAAACTAATTGATTGTACAATTGTGTAAGCTTGCCTTGCTTATATTTGCCATGCAATTCAGCTGAAGTAACATAGCTAGCAAACTATTTACTTGCTTACTGATGGTAGTGGAGGATAAAAATAACTGCATTCCTATGGATGTGTAGCTAGCTACCGTATGTAGCCGATCTGTGTATGGACCCTAAAACGTTAGGTTTTGAACTAATATTCATACAAATCTATGAACCTCAGCTGTCATAGTTGTTGTATCGACTTCAAGTCTGAATGGCATTAATGAAGCCTATGGATGAGTAGAAAATAATATCTTTATTGTGCCAAGGATGCAAGTCCTATATACAGTATATGTAGTTATTACCATGCATGAGATCCCGACATTGTAGCCTGTACATTGAATATATTCACTGATCATGTACACTTCTTCTTGGCAAATAAAGGTGCGGTTCCATTCTTTGAATGATGCTGTGTCTGCATGTATGTATTACAATTATACACTTCAACAGTGTTTACCACTCCTGCTCCTGGGACATCAATGATTACAAATTGTAACTATGCAATAGACTAGAAACATGATTTAAGTAAAGGCTGATTTGTAATTCATATACACAGAACAAAAACACTACACTACACTTCCTATGCATATCTAACTCCCTTCATCTACATTAATCTGAGGACACAGGATAGGTGTAGTATTTCAATGAGATACTTAATTTCAACCAGTGGAGAATGTGAAACGCTTTATTGAAAGTTCATTATCCAGGTATTATAAATAAATAATACTTGCATTATAAATATTATAATTGTAATATTATATTATACTTACAAGTTCAATYTGTACTTTAACTTCTCTAGGGTAGGGGGCAGCATTTTCACGTTTGGATGAAAAGCATACCCAAATTCAACTGCCAGCTACTCATCCCCAGAAGATAAGATATGCATATTATATTAGTAGGATTTGGAATAGAAAACACTCTGACAGTTTCTAACACTGTTTGAATCATGTTGTGAGTATAACAGAATTTTATTTAGCCGAGGACCACCGAGGACAAACCGTTCAGATTTTTTATTTTTTTGAGGTCACTCTCTTTTTCAATGAGTTTTCATTGGGAAACCAGATTCCTAGCAAGTTGCTTGCAGCGTTCTACGGCTTCCATGGATGTCAACAGTCTGAGAAATTGGTTGAGGTTATCCTTTATGTAAAGAAGAAATACGGCCTCTTGAAGTCGAGTCACTCTAGGTGTCCTGTTTGATTGAAGCGCATGACCAAACTATGCTACATGTTTTAATCCTGTATTGACACAGATCACCCGTCTTCAAGTGATACGATTATTAACGTAAAAAATACCTAAATTGTATTACAAAATAGTTTTGAAATTTTTGGCAAAGTTTACAGGTAACCTTGGAGATATTTTGTCGTCACATTTGAGCAAGTTGGAACCTGTGTTTTCTGGATCATACGGCCCAAATAAATGAGCATTTTGGAGATAGATCGACGGAATTAATCGAATGCAAAAGGACCCTATTTGTGATGTTTCAATGGGAGCATATTGGAGTGCCCAACAAACAGAAAGCTCAGTCAAAGGTAAGGCATGATATATAGTTGTTATTTCTGCGTTGTGTCGGGCCTGCAGGGATTGAAATAATGCGTATCTCTCTTTGTTACAATTGATGCTAACATACTTCAGGTATAAGCAGCATTAGTATCAGCTTTCGGCGAGCCACGACGGAAAAAAAAAGACGATAACCTTAATTAAAAAAAATCTAGAGAATAGAACATATTTCTGGCCTGACATGCAGCAACACGTGTAAGATGATTTGATATTTGGCGTTCATCTTCCAATTGTAAGGTATTTAACTACCTCAAACACGAATCACAAGCATCGGGCACCGATCGACCGGGAGATCTTCCTATTGAGAAGATAAGGCCCTACAAAAAAATGGCATGACACTGAGACTATAGAGGCCTAAGTTGCACTAAAGACCAAGGACACACGGGATATGCTATATACTAATAAAAGATGTTCATGAATCACAACAAAGTTAGCGGTGGCCAAGTCCAAAGACCAACAATGAAAGACAGAGCATCCTTCGTGCAAAATGTCCAGCTATGCAGCCAGCCATCAGCAATTTCTGATTTGAAAGGTGTTTACACAGGGAAGACACAATATGTCACAGCGATTAGCCTTAACCCAACCGAACGCTAAGAAAGACACAACTATTTCTATATATCTCCAACCATTTTTTTCCATTGCACAGGAGGTAGCATATCAGGCGTTAACGTAATTGCGAGCCAAATAAAGAGAGGTATATAGATAGTTGTCACGTAATCACGAACTGACCCTTACTATCAAGATGACAGTGCTGAAAACTAAAAATTTACTCATTGCTATACACATACTGATTTCGTTAGTAGCCAAAATGTCTTGGGCGAAGTATTTCGAGGATGTATAATCACAGTTCTACATTGGCAGCTGCAATCTGGAAATAGGCAGCGAGCCGAAAGCAGCCAAATAATTAGCAAACGAAGATCCATGAAGCGCAAAGTATCCTTAAAGTACTCATCTAAATAACATTCTGAAAGAGAAATATATGGTGACAGTAGACCTAATGAAAGCACACATCTTAGTGAATGCCAGCCATATATTTCCGATTTTTAAGTGTTGTAACAAAAACAGGCGAAAACACAATATAGCCGCTATATAGCTACCACAATTAGCCAGAAACAAGCATTACCTAGAGTGATGCAACTGCGGGATGTGGCGGGGATACAGGTAGGAGACAGAAGTTAAGGACCGATCGCCATGATGTGCTGGAGAAGGACGTCGATATAGGCGCAGTTAGTGGCGAAAGAGAAAGAATAGGGAGGCAAAGAAGTCGGGATTGAATAGACGCTAGATTATGGAGGGCCGCTAGTTGTGTATAGACGTGGAAGCACTTGAATAACATACATCAGATGACAGTCAGCTCGTAACATCATATTACAGACATATCGCTATAAGGTGTTTGTTCCGACACAATGTGCACAATCATGTACGACGCGGCAACACAGAGTCGAGCACAAAGTCGATGGTATAGAAAGAGTCAATGTGATTAGTACCACAAAAGCCTCAAGGAGCTATATACTATTCGCGCGACTGCCTCGAGTCTGGAGTACGGAGACCTACCTAATGGTCAATAAGCAACCTATGGCGATAGATACAGTAAACATACGGAAACTTACCTAAAAAAAATATCAAGTAGGGACCCAGGCAAAAGGAAAGCTATCAGAGAAGTGTCATTAAGCAGACCGCAAGTCTTGTGTATGATGATAAGTTATCACGCATAGTCTCGCACCAAACGCGGGGGTGGCGCGTGGTGAGGATGCGACAATAGCAGCGTAGTCAAGGGAGAAGCTGGCGGCACCGGATATGAAGAAGACATAGAATAGGGCGAAACACCAAAAAGAAAAAGTAAAAGAGCGAGAGCGAGTCGTGGCGCTACGAGAGCACACACTGGTGAGGGGCGGTGAGCGTGCGAATTGAATAGATATAGTGATATAATAGGGGACGGCGTGTCGCAAGGTGTGGAGATCTAGGTGGTGAGTAATACGATAGAACAGAGTCTGACCGCGACTCCAGAAGTAACTAAATCTGATGTCATCCAGGCATCGTATCAGCTTACTAGAGCAAACCAACAGTAATGGCCATAAGAGCAAGAGAGCACAGAGTAAAGGAGGATCAGAACGTCTAGAGGAATCAAAGATAGAGAGGAGAGAGACGACGCGAAAGAGCAGTATACGGAAGAGGAGAAGACGAGAGAGACGAAGCGGAAGGATAATCATCTCAACGCGTAGAAGAGTAGCTCATGAAAGAGGGCTAGATGCTCATAGTGCTAGACGTGGCGACTATACAGAGGAATCTGGAGAGCCTAAGCCAGGGCTTCATAGATATGTCCGCATAAGTGAGTGTGTAGTTAGGGGGGCCCGCGGGAGGAGCGGGATAAGGCGGCCGCTGCGGGCCCGAGAGACGTGAGAAGGGCGGCTACCGGGCGATGTAGGGAGGGATAGTATGGGGGTATAAAGGAGGGCATATGGATACTGTAACAGAGAAGATTGGATCTCACTGATGTAATATAGGTCAACAGGCAAACATGAGTAGTGGCCAGACATATCGACCCCAAGTCTGTGCAATAAACACAAACAGGAGATAAAGCTGAGCGAGCAAAGAAAATTCTGAAAATGACTGCGCAGACACGAGACGGTATAAGAGAAGTAACATCAAGACGAGACACTTCAGAGTAAAAAACTAGATCTGCATAAGGACAGTACAACTCGGAATACGGACTGATGTCAAGACGCACGAACATGTAGCTGCGAGCTCGGTATTAACAAAGAACTATCCAGCCCGCAGCATAACAAGACGGTTAATGAATGATGTTGCATGAAACAAAAACTTCATACTAGCGAACTACCATAGTAACAAAATACAGCAAGACGCACGAAATATCATAATAGAAGCTCTAGAGCGACATAGAGATAGGTGAAAGCCCATCCAACACACGACGAGAGCAAAAGAAGCGCTTCTGAGATATAGAATAGTTTATCACCGTCATCACATGATGAACGACTCTAATCGTGAAGTGAAGCTGGTGTAATGAGTATGATATAAGAAAAGTAACCAGAGAAGTAAATCCACCATGACGATGCTCTCCATAGCTGACAAATCAATCAACGTCACAGATTAACTAGAACCGCATAATAATGACGAGGACGACACACAACAATATCCAATACCGAAAAACGAACCATATTTATGCAGAGTAGATGCATTGCGTATAACTCACAGACACAATGCATCGTAACACACAAATAATCCTGAAAATACGACAGAACCAAAAGCTGATAATTAGCCTAAGGGCATGATCGTGGGTACATATGCCTTGAGAGAGATACACGCATGAGAGATACCGGCTTAGCGACGAACCTCGTGCGAGTGATAATCTGATAAATCAAGGTAGGAACGGGTGATCGGGCTGACAAAGGCAGATCTAATGAGAGTTATGTCATATCATTCTATACCAGACATAGACGATCGCACCTTCACAAGATGACGCACTCCCAAAATTAGACCCAGAATATAGTCAAGACCTGTCAAGATCATCATGTAACTAGCAAAATCAGTCAGATCTACTAGCAACACCATTTCAATCTCAACGCTTGCTGACATCTAGGGGAAATCGTATGCAGTGCTTGTCGACCAATAGAATAATTGCAAATTTTATTAACTGACCCAGGACAGAGTTCCAACTTCAGATTTCTCACTTCCTGACAGGAAGATTGCTCGAACTCGAGTTCTGTTTTACTCACAAATATAATCAACGGTTTTAGAAACTAGAGAGTGTTTTCTATCCAATAGTAATAATAATATGCATATTGTACGAGCAAGAATTGAGTACGAGGCAGTTATAATTGGGAACGAAATTTTTACAAAGTCGAAATGGCCCCCCTATTGCACAAAAAGGTTTAATGAACGTTTGATTTTATAGTAATTTTCATAGTAATTAATTTGAATATGGCGCTCTGCATTTTCTCTGGCTTTTTGCCAAGTGAGACAGTAGCGTCTTGCCTAAACTCAGATTTTTGGATATAAATATGAACTTTACCAAAAAAAAATACATGTATTGTGTAACATGAAGTCCTATGAGTGTCATCTGATGAAGATCATCAAAGGTTAGTGGTTAATTTTATCTCTATTTCTGCTTTTTGTTAMTGCTCTCTTTGGCTGGAAAAATGGCTGTCTTTTTCTGTGACTTGGCTCATACCTAACATAATCGTTTGGTGTGCTTTCGTCGTAAAACCTTTTTGAAATCGGACACTTTAGCTGGATTTACAACAAGTGTAGCTTTAAAATTGTCACGAATATCACCGAAGGTGGCTCCTCTTCCCGTTCGGGTTGCGCTCGGCGGTCGTCGTCACCGGTCTACTAGCTGCTACCGATCCTTTTTTCCCTTTTTGTTTTGTTGGGTCTAATTGGTTTCACCTGTTCCTTGTTTGGGGTTTTTGGGTTGGATTATTTAAGTTCAGTTAGCCCGCTTGTGTTCGTGCGGGATTGTTTTGCTGTCGGTGGTATAGGAGTGTCTCTGTTTTTTGTATTGTCCACTGTACAGTATATGTACCTGTGTAGTACATWATTTTTGGAGTGTTTACGCCTGTGTTCGGCGTCACCCTCGTTGTACGCAGTATTGTACGGAATAAAGTGTTTTTTYCCRAATCCTCTTTTCTCTGCACCTGACTCCACACCCATCACTCTACGCACCGTTACAAAAATGGTGTAAAATACTTGGCTGTTTGAGGAATTTAAATTATGGGATTTCTGTTGTTTTGAATTTGGCGCCCTGCAGTTTCACTGGCTGTTGACGAGGTGGGACGCTACCGTCCCACATACCCTAGAGAAGTTAATGCACATATGGTGTGCATTATCAAAAATAGGAAGAAAGGCGAGGTGGGGAGAGAGGTGTAGAAGACAGAAAGGGAAAGAGGTAAGAGCAGAGGAGCAGGGAAGACAGCATATAATTAATGAATTACAGTGCTACCCTAATATTCTCTCAGTTCATCACAATTACATAGTGTCTCTAGCGGTGTCTCCTAACCAGCCTTGGGCCCGCAGTTGGCCCGAAGGTTATCTTAAGAGCGGGTGAGGTGGTGATGATGGGACTGGCTTCCTCTCTCATCAAAACATACCTGCAGAAGAGAGACACATGGATAGAGAGAGAGCATGATGGAGCTTTGTTTTTTTGTTCTAACGCGGTCAGTCATCATAATCATCAGGAGGTGAAATGCATGGATCATGAACTCTGGGACTACTACATCTCTAGCTGTATTTCAATGTAAAGCATCTCTTTTATAATACTTCCTGTTGACCTGACCAAGTGACCTCTTACCTATGATCATGCTGTGCCCTCTGTGTCAGCCAGTTCAGATGCAGGACGGGTTCACCAACACAGCTGATATAACCTATAGGATTTAGGGAGAAGGGGGAGAGGGATGAAGTGAAGGAGAGAGACTGCTGTTGAGAAAATAAGGTAGTTAAAGAGACTATGTTCAACAGGAATCTCTGTGTGTGTAGTCTTACCTGATGTCCACACTAAGTKGCTAAAGAGTACTGTATCCTGAAAAACAGACACATGAGGACAAACAATAGCAGATAATGTCATTATTAGACTTTTACATTACCAGATCATTATGAATTACTAAAGCATAATGTCCCTTATAACAAATCATAACATTGGATAGATAGATACATGTGCATGTGTAGCATGTGACAATAGCAGGATCATTTCAAGGATCCACAAATGAATACATAAATACTACTTGAAACTTGATGATGACTTGATCATTTGAATCAGCTGTGTAGTGCTAAGGCAAAAACAAAAATGTGCACCCCTTTGAGTCCSCAGGACCAGGACTGAGAAMYGCTGCTCTTCATTGGGACCTCTTAATCTGCAGACAGGCTTTCATAGCTCTCTGTATCTGAGGACAGAAAACCTCACAAGAAATAGACTTCATTATACTCAAATTAGACAGCACTGAATATGATGTTCTCTGTCCTCACCTGTAAGGACTGCAACTACACAAAAGTACCTGCTCTATCCAGAATAGCCTACTGTCTCACTTTGACAGCTGGGCCTGATATCCTTTCACCCTCCTACATGGCTGTTACCTAGCTACCTACACATGTATTTACAGGGTTAAATATATCAAGATAGCGASCTAATATGAATTTAGGTAGCTGGTCAAATGTAATTCACTTAGATAGCTATCTATACAGTATGTAAACTAGCTAGCTACGTTAGCAACTCATTTGAGTTMAAATGCAGTAGCTAACATACATATTTTTYTTTACATTTTCGAAATGTATTTACTTCCTTGAATAGGTTCTCCCAACCATGTGGACGATTGAAAACAGGGCAGGAAAGTTTGTTTGTCACCAGAGCGGTTTAGAGCATATTGATTTGCCTGTGAATATAACAAAACTTCATACAAACTTGCATGCTGAATTCTTGACGCACAACTGAAGGTGCTGCCCAGTACTGTACTGCTGACCGTCACGTTGTACAGCGCCATATTTTACGTTCTATTCTAATGGGAACCCAGAGGGTTTTTGTTTATTTGGAGTAGAAACACCATAATATTAATCAAATTAATTAAGCAAGTACCAGTCAAAAGTTTAGACACACCTACTCATTCCAGGATTTTTCTTCATTTTTAGTATTTTCTACATTGTAGAATAATAGTGAAGRCATCACATCTATGAAATAACTTATATGGAATCAGTTAAGAACATATTCTTATTTACAAGGACAGCCTACTCCTTCCTCCCCGGAAATGAGCCCCGGTCTCCTGCGTGCCCACATTCTCTAGTACAGCCATTATTGAAGGTACTTGAGGTCACCGAGAAAGTCTGGACATGGCTTGCTCTCCCTTATGTAAAAAATGATTTACGTTCCCATGTTTACTACAGTATGCATTGTAKGCTATGTTTACTTGTCAGACTGCACAGTCGCCTAATAAACAAATGCAGGTAGCTTATATCTTCAAAATGCTTTAAATGCTTTATTATCCAAATGTAAAAGCATAAACTGTACAGTACTGTATTTCTTCATCAGCATCTTTATGCTTTCGTTAATAAAATAATTATAAAAATACTCTTTCAAAATGTAAAAGTTGATTTAGTTATGGATTCATAACGAATGACTATTACTATTACTATTACTTCATTACTATGGTGTCACGTTCCTGACCTTATTTCCTTTATTTTGTCTTTGTAGTATGGTCAGGGCGTGAGTTGGGGTGGGCATTCTATGTTATGTGTTTCTATGTTGGGTCGAATGTATTAGCCTGATATAGTTCTCAATTAGGGGCAGGTGTTTTACGTTTCCTCTGATTGAGAACCATATTAAGGTAGGCTGTTCTCACTGTTTGTTTGTGGGGTGATTGTTCTGTGTCAGTGTTTGTACCACACGGGACTGTTTCGTTTCGTTCGTCGTGTGTTCCGTCCTGTTCGTGCGTTCATGTGTTTTGTTCTCAAGTTCAGGTCTGTTCACGTCGTTTGTTATTTTGTAGTTGTTTCAAGTGTTCTTCGTCTTCGTTTAAATAACGTGATTATTGTCTTTAAAACTACGCTGCATATTGGTCTGATCCTTGCTCCTCCTCAGATGAGGAGAAAGATGAGCGTTACATATGGGAATAAATATCACTGAATTACAGAAGTATTGGAACAAAGTTGTCTACTGAAGGCAAACAAATTGTTGCTTACTGGAAAATACTCTTTCAAACACACATAGTCATGTTGTACAGGATCATTATGGCTATTAGCAGGGCTATATTCTGGCMTTATGAATATTATTTTGGTCTTTATTCAGATTATAAATGCTCACTTGTTTTTTTTTWAACAAAATAATCTCCAAAATATCGTTATATATAGCCTTCCCACTGTGGAGATCTATTTCAGCACCGTTTCGCGCTGCTCTGAGACAAGCATGGAGAAATGAAAATGTTCAATTATATTCCATGATATTCTTAAGATATATGYATTGACTGAATATAAGCAAGTGATGTCTGCTAAATAATCAAGTTAAATAATTCTAAATAACAAACTGGCTTTATTTACAAATTAGTGAGAATGTCTCACCCCATGTTCAAGAATTGACTTTTTCTCGCTCACTCTAGGTTAAATGAAAACAAAATCTCAAAAATATTGTTACTTTTTAAACAAAGCGATTATTATTATTATATAAAAGCCCCTTMGATATTCTCAGATATTCTCACAGATCCTCACGGAAAATGCCCCATAGATATTAATTTAGAATCCTTCAATCCTCTAAATGCAATTATTGGCGGAGAGTCACATCATTGAAAAAAATATTTGTTTTACTTGTAGGCCTACCATAGGYGAAATGATTATTGGTTACACTACAATTAGGTTGTGGAAATGTTATGCCTCTTAGATATTAATTTAAGGATCATATCACCTCCACCTTACCTGACACCCTAAACCCACTTCAATTTGCATACGCCCCAATAGATCCACAGATGATGCAATCGCCATTGCGCTGCACACTGCCCTATACCATCTGGACTATAATGTATAGACATCCCCTCAATGCATGGTATGAGTGGGTAATTAAAGAGTAGTTTATCCTGCAAACCTTCTTTGACAAATATCCTGCCTTATTTGAGAAACGGTGAGGTCACTATCCCAATGTTTTTATCTCAAAATGCTGCTGTCCTGGAGCTCAGATGCTAGGACTAACTGTAACTCAGATGCTAGGACTAACTGTAATTCTAACATAGCGGTATGCGCTGTGACAATGTAGTCTCAAACATGTACTGTATTTAATCCTGTTGTGTTGTAATTTGTTATTACATGTGTGCATGGGTTTTCTTCTAGGTTATACAGAGTGCTAGTTGAATGGCTCCTGAATAGTTTRTGTTCCTATGTGTATTGTGCATATGGCCAAATCCATCTGATATGTGAAGATGTTTGTGAGTTTTGAGTTTTGTCCCACCCCTCTGCTAGCCAGTGGCTAGCTGGGTGGTTGTTTATTGATAGGCTACACAGGATGGTTTAAGATAATTTGCATGAGATTACTATGTTTACATTTGTTTGCTTGTTGTTATCATGATGATTGACTTTTTCCCCCTTACACAGTAAAGATTCAGATTCAGATTTCAGATTTAAACTTTTTATGAATCTACCTACTGCTGTTGCTTATTTTATCTAATCACTGAAAATATGGAAAGCTGAGTCCTTGGATGGATTTCTTTGCTTCGGCTCGACGCACCTTTTATGTGCAGGATAAGAGAACTGGCTGATGTATGTTATATGTTCCATGYCTTACTTGTTGAATGTTTCTGTCTTGTCTTGAGAATAACCCAACGTTTTGCTAAAGAATTATATTTACAAGCTTACTAACCCAAATCAAACATGTCTTGTTTTAGGTTATGCCAAAACAATTCCAACCCTTTTGCGGTGGCCACATTAATAACCTTTTACTGCAGTGGGCTAAATCAGGGTCACACAGAGTTTCTTGATAGTCTACAAAAGTATACACCTCACACATATGGTTATGGGATTAAAAAAGAGGACACCTGTACAATGTCAGATATAGAGTTGAAATGTATTACATTGAGTTTGCATCCCAATATTACACTTTATATAGAAGACTGAAAAATAACAAACCCTTGTGACATAGAAACAACGGGTAAATCTTCCTGTTGATCACACCCACCATAATTTGTGTCTGTTCAACAGGGGGGCTCAGATAGCCACTGCCTAATTCCTGTTTTATAGATGCCCGCACATTGCTTTCACAAACTACTGAATTATTAATATTTGATTTACACAAGCAGTGGGTGAGCTTTGGATCTCACTCCCAAGGTTTATTCAAAAAGTTGCTTTCATCCTCATCTGAAAGAAGGTGACATGCTGAAGATAGCATMATTTTAAATTAATCTTTGAATATGATTTTGTCATGTTTGAAATTAATTAAGTCCACAGCTCTGTCTTCCACCCTAGTCAAAAAATAGGATTTTCCAATAGGATTCGCATAATTCTATAGGATTTTGTCACCTCTATCAGAATCCTATTGGACTWYATTTTTGGACATAATCCGGCACACAGTCTACAAAGGCCTTTAGTCAAACACCATGTAACCATGTTGGAMGGTGACTTCACAGGAGAAAACATTTTGTTTTTTGGCAGAATTGCCTTCTCGAACATGTGAACTTTCATGTGCATTAATATCAAACTTGAAAGTCACCTGTAAATATGAATAAAATTGTTAAATTACGAGCCTAGCTGGTTTAGCCACAGAAAAAGTAAGCAACCTTCCTGCTAGCCATGTTTGGCTGAGATAATGAGTGGGCTGGACATGCTGAAGATGAGTTTGGATTGATCGGTTTTGCATCTTGTGTCTATAAAATGAGCTGCTCGTAATGCGTAAATAATCGTTTCTACTGCTCTTTTTTTTAAAGATATTATGTTAGCCATGGAGAACTGCACATATGTTGCTACTGCTCTCAATAACATTGCGTCATGAATTTTGCAGGCGCTATCGACAAAGGTCAGTGGGAAAAAGTTGTGATGGACTACTTTCTGGATGATGATCGTGTCATGCAATGCTGACTCTCATTTCATAACACATTTTGAAATCAGTGGAACACAACAGGCCCAACAATCTGTGCAAACTAAATGKAAACAACACAGGATGTCTTATAAAAGGGGTTGCTGTCTGCCGTGAAGCTTTCATCCATGTATACAGGTAAGAATCWAGCTACAGATTCAGATATTATACATTTCTAATTTTGTCCAAAAGTCATTTTCATTGCAAATTAAAGCTTGCTGTTAGCTAGCCAGCTGGAGATTGATGGCTGGCTTGCTAACTAACTAACAATGAACCTAACGTGAAGCTTTCATCAGATATTATACGTTTCTAATTTGGTCAGAAAGTTGTTTTCATTGCAAGGTAAAGCTTGCTGTTAGCTAGCATGCTGGAGTTAGATGGCTGGCTTGCTAACTAACAATGAACCTAACGTTATTTGGTYAACTTTAGCTTGCTATGACAATCGGTTTGTATTGCTATTAATGTTACTCTATGGATTGGGATTCTAGTTGATTCTTTAGCTAGCTAGCGAACGTTAACGTAACATGTCTTAACAAAATATCCCAAATTAAAGCTTGCTGTTAGCTGATGTTAGGTGGCTGGCTTGCTTGCTAACATTAACTTATGTGTTTGAAGTGTGTGTAACGTTAGTGATGTTTTCTCAGAATGCCATGTCCCATTGCTAGTTATAGCCTAATGTTAGCTAGCAAACATTGAAYGTATTGGTTAACTTTAGCTAGCTATGACAGTCGGTTTGGATTGCTAGTTAAAGCTTGCTGTTAGCTAGCCATGTGATGTTAGATGGCTGGCTAGCTACAGTAGCTAACATTACCTGTATGAAGTGTCTGTAGTGATCTTATCTTAGAATGCCATTTCACATCTATTGTATAATAATGCTAAAATATTTGTGTTTCAGCATTAATCAGTAGAACAGGCTCTAATAAACTGACTCTAATCCACCAGTCATACAGTCATCAAAAAGAGAGCTGGCCCAAGCAAGCAAAGGCATCATCAATTACATGCACCATTTCTTCACCATTTACAGAGTTGGGAAAACACGTGTTGACCTGAATTGTGGTAACTGCAGTGGCCAAAACAAGAACAGGTTTGTGCTCTGGTATTGTGCCTGGTGGACCATGCACAAGCTCCACCACAGTCTGGACCTTCACTTCCTGATCACAGGCCACACCAATGTTGCCCCTGTTTTGTGCTTCAGCCTCATCAAGCAGTGCTTCATAAAGACCAGAGTGAACAYTTTGTCTGAGATTGCTGGTGTTGTGAAGGACAGCACTGTGACAGGGGTCAACATCACACAGCTGGTTGGACTGGAGGATGGTACGGTGCTGGTGGAAAGCTATGGCTGGCAGCAACACCTACTGTAACTCTATACTTCAGGCCGCTGCCACAGATCAAGCAGTACCAGCATTTTAGGTTAAAAATAATTTTGTTTGTATGAGGATATTCTTATATAAACTTGGAAAKTGAATTGATGTTGTGCAGGGTTGTAATGTGATGTTTTGTTATTCCCTGTTTTACAGCTTCGATGCTTTGGAGCCTGGTGTTGATATTATTTGTACTTTTACTCAACTATGACAATTAAGTACTTTTTCCACCACTGGATGTGGATGGGMGTTATAGCATTTCTTTCACATGMCCCATCAATTTAGACAAGTGTATCTGTGTAACCGTCATCTAATATTTATAAAATATTTGTATCTGGACACTTTCTGTTTACATGGAAATGTTCCTTATTGTAGGCTACTACCAATTTTAGTCTTTAGCACATGACCTCATGTGAATGCTTAAAGAGATGAGTGGGGCTGGCTTAAGATGGTGTGAACAATGCTGAATGGGTGTAGACAAAGGACAAYAACAAGGGTGGTGGCTGCTGTGACGACCACAGTAGCTACCACTAAGATGACATCGACTGCCCTTACCAAGCAGACCACCGTACCCACAAAGCAACCTGAGACATCAGAGCAAGGAGGGTTTTTTACTGACATTTGGAACTTTCTGATAAACTCTAATGATCTACCTCAAGATAAGAACATTGTAAAAGCGACAGAACTAGATATCTCAGAATCAGAACCACTCAAGGACAGCACACGAGAAGAAGTAGTGAAGAACGAGTGGTACGAATGGGCTAAGTATATGGCAAACAAACACAGAACGGACAATTGTATTTTGTGTAGAAAATCACCTTTGTCTGATCTTTTAACCTTTATAGAGTCACAAACCCGGATCCGGGATCCCCCCCATCAAAAAAGCTGACTAGCATAGCCTAGCCTAAAGCGACAGGGATATCATATAATAAGCTTATGCTAGCTATGCTAATCAGTGTGTGGGGGGGGTGGGGGGTGCTCCGCGACCCGGGGTAGAGGCTCGTTAGAGGTTAAGAACTAGTGTATCTTTCATTTGCTGTCCAACATGTATTTCTTAGTAAAGTTTATGATGAGTTATTTGGTCAGATTAGGTGAGTGTCAGAAATATATCCGGACATTCTGGAAAAAGTTTGCTACATTTTCACAATGTATAACCACGGTTTTCAGCTCTAAATATGCACATTTTCGAACAAAACATAAGTGTATTGTATAACCTGATGTTATAGGACTGTCATCTGATGAAGTTGGTCAAGGTTAGTGATTCATTTTATAATCTTTTGCTGTTTTTTTGCGATCGCTACCTTTGTGGTGAATGAATGCGGTTGTGTGTTTGGCTATTGTGGTAAGCTAATATAATCTATATGTGTTTTCGCTGTAAAACACTTAAAATATCAGAATATGGGCTGGATTCACAAGATGTTTATCTTTCATTTGCTGTACACCATGTATTTTTCAAATGTTTTATGGATGAGTATTTAGGTATTTCACGTTGCTCTCTGTAATTATTCGGCTGCTTTGGTGAATATTTTTGATGGTAGCTGCAATGTAAAACTTGATTTATACCTCAAATATGCACATTTTAGAAACAAAAACGTATAACATGTTATACAGATGTCATCTAATGAAGTTGTTTCTTGGTTAGTGCTAATATATATCTTATTTGGTCGTTATTGTGATAGCTACTGATGCAGGAAAATTGACAAAAGGTTGGGTCTTTTGCTATGTGGTTGCTTAAGAAATACATATTTTGTTCTTCCCTGAAAACATAAAAAAAATCGGAAATGATGGCTGGATTCACAAGATGTATCTTTCATTTGTGTTTGGACTGTGATTTCAGAATTTTATATATCTAGTGTACTTGTGCTATGCTAGGCTATGCTGTCAGCTTTTTTGATGGGATGCCCCGGATCCGGGATGGTGATGAAGTAGAAGTTAACGGTCAGTGGGGTAGTAATAGAAACAATACGGTATATACTTATGAGATGAGTAATGCAAGATACGGAGACATTTTTAAAGTGGCTAGTGTTTCATTTCCTTGAAGTGGCCAGTGATTCTAATCTATGTCTATAGGCAGCACCTCTGATGTGTTGTCAGTGGCGT
>NC_036845.1:24028246-24121585 GCF_002910315.2 Salvelinus sp. IW2-2015
CAATGTTCATGAAATACAAGTCCAAGACACCAAATGAAAGATACAGATCTTGTGAATCCAGCCATCATTTCCGATTTTTAAATGTTTTACAGGGAAGACAAAATATGTATTTCTATTAGCTAACCACCATAGCAAAAGACACAACTTTTTTTTCCACCATTTTTTTCCTGCATCAGTAGCTATCACTAATTCGACTAAATAAAGATATATATATAGCCACTAACCAAGAAACAACTTCATAAGATGACAGTTGATAACATATTTATGGTATAGGATATGTTTTTTTAGAAAAATGTGAATTTTTCAGGTATAAATCACAGTTGTACATTGCAGCTGCAATCTGAAATAGCGTTGGAAGCAGCCGGAATAATTACAGGAGACCGACGTCAATTACCAAAATACTCATCCTAAAACTTTCTGAAAAAACACAGCATACAGCAATCGAAAGACACAGATCTTGTGAATCCAGACAATATTTCAGATGTTCTAAGTGTTTTACAGGGAAGACACAATTTGTAAATCTATTAGCTAACCCACGTAGCAAAAAGACACAACTTTTTTCTCCACCATTTTTTCCTGCATCAGTAGCTATCACTAATTCGACTAAATAAGATAATATATAGCCACTAACCAAGACAACTTTCATAAGATGACAGTCTGATAACATATTTATGGTCTAGGATATGTTTTTTAGAAAATGTGCATTTTTCAGGTATAAATCACAGTTGTACATTGCAGCTGCAATCATGAAATAGCGTTGAAGCAGCCGGAATAATTACAGAGACGACGTCAATTACAAAATCTCATCCTAAACATTTCAGAAATACACAGCCTACAGCAATCGAAAGACACAGATCTTGTGAATCCAGCAATATTTTCAGATTTTTAAGTGTTTTACAGGGAAGACACAATATGTAATCTATTAGCTAACCACATAGCAAAAGACACAACTTTTTTTCTCCACCATTTTTTTCTGCATCAGTAGCTATCACTAATTCGACTAAATAAAGATATATATAGCCACTAACCAAGAAACAACTTCATAAGATGACAGTCTGATAACATATTTATGGTATAGGATATGTTTTTTTAGAGAAATGTGGCATTTTTCAGGTATAAATCACAGTTGTAAATTGCAGCTGCAATCTGAAATAGCGTTGGAAGCAGCCGGAATAATTACAGAGACCGACGTCAATTACCAAAATACTCATCCTAAAACATTTCAGAAAATATCACAGCCTACAGCAATCGAAAGACACAGATCTTGTGAATCCAGCAATATTTCAGATTTTCTAAGTGTTTTACAGGGAAGACACAATATGTAAATCTTATTAGCTAAACCACGATAGCAAAAGACACAACTTTTTTTCTCACACCATTTTTTTCCTGCATCAGAGTACTTCACTAATTCGACTAAATAAAGATATATATAGCCACTAACCAGAAAACAACTTCATAAGATGACAGTCTGATAACATATTTATGGTATAGGAATATGTTTTTTTAGAAAAATGTGCATTTTTCAGGTATAAATCACAGTTGTACATTGCAGCTGCAATCTGAAATAGCGTTGGAAGCAGCCGGATAATTACAGAGACCGACGTCAATTACCAAAATACTCATCCTAAAACATTTCAGAAAATACACAGCCTACAGCAATCGAAAGACACAGATCTTGTGAATCCAGACAATATTTCAGATTTTCTAAGTGTTTTACAGCGAAAACACAATATATCGTTATATTAGCATACCACATGAGCTAACATCACCCCAGCATTAAATCAAGGCAAAGGAGGCGATAACGTTATCGCACCAAAATATATTAAATTTTTTCACTAACCTTCTCAGAATTCTTCAGATGACAGTCCTGTAACATCATATTACACAATACATATAGAGTTTGTTCGAAAATGTGCATATTTAGCCACAAAAATCGTGGTTATAAATGAGAAAAGTAGCTAAACTGGCAGAAAATGTCGGGCGCCATCTTGGAGAGTGACTTAGTCTAATCATTAAATAATCATAAACTTGACTAAAATACAGCGTGGACAGCATTTGGAAAACAAATTAGTTCTTAATGCAATCGCTGAATTACTTTTTTAAATTAACCTTACTGCGCAATACAAGTTGCGCCAAAGCGAAGCTACCCCCAAAAAAATGGCAGCTTATGCGTTTAACATTTTTCAACAGAACAACGATTTATCAGCATAAATAGTTCTTACTATTAGCTGAGCTTCCATCAGAATTCTTGGGCAATGTGTCCTTTCTCGGTCTAATCGTCTTTTGGTCGAAAGATTCCTCTTGTCCTGTCGAAATGGCCACTAACGTTCGGCATGTACAGGGAAAGTGTCCAACTCTTGAAAGTGCGTCACAAAGAAATGCCAGAAAATCGCAATAAACTGATATAAACTGAAATAATTGGTTCAAAATAACAAGATTATGATGTCTTTAAAGCTTATATCGAATAAAAACATGACCGGAATTATCTAAGGAGCTAAAACCAGAGCTTCCACAACGATACGCAAAGCTCCTCTTTGCGCCCGAGCGAAGCCAAAAGATTGGCCACCGTGATTCCAATTCAATTTATAACCTTTGGGGACTACGCAGAGAGTCCATTTCAAGTCTCCCTATTCGCTGACACCCAGGGGAAGGCGTATGCAGTGCATCTCAACCAATAGAGGACAGGCAATAATACACAGGTTCAGAGCAGCCAGTACAATTCTGAATTCTGACATACACATAGGAAAATTGCTCTAAGTCGAGTTCTGTTTCACCCACAGACATAATTCAAACGGTTTAGAAACTAGAGAGTGTTTTCTATCCAATAGTAATAATAATATGCATATTGTACGAGCAAGAATTGAGTACGAGGCAGTTTAATTTGGAGACGAATTTGGACTATGTCGAAATGGCACCCCCCTAGTGGCAAGAAGTTTTAATAGTCCCTGAACCGGCATCATTTAAAAACTGTGTAAGTTGGAAAAATGACCATTGTACAATAGAAAGTATTCTATTCCCTTTTGTGACAAAGAATGTAGATTGCTCTGGGTAGCACTAGGGGTAAAACTATGTTGAATGAGACCATGCTGGGAGACAATGATTGTGCTGCCTATAACATTAGAACTGAATTAAATGGACCTCAATTAGACAGAGGTACCGTGGTTAAAGAAAAATATGAATTTTTTACAGACACCAACCGAAGGAATTGACGTAGGAACACCACTGTAGAATGTGATACTATTTGGGTGTTAGAGAATGCGGGATTCGTAAAAGTAATGATAAAGGGTTGATTATGAATAGAAAAGGGTTGTGTGGTCATAACTCAGGTTGCGCCATCTCTTACTATGTTGAAAAATCAAGACAGAGGTATTGCTGATAGTTTCTGGATGTGTGGAAAGAACAAACTGTTGAATGTATTGCCTGATGGATGGATTGGTCTTTGTGCCTTAGTTAGAGCAATTAAACAGGTTACTATTATTAAATCACCCCATGATGACTATGTTAAACCTAGAGTTAAAAGGGCTTATGAGAAGGATTATGAGGTATACCTTGATGCAATTGGACAGCTTAGAGGTGTACTTCGGGTTTCAAGGCCATAGAGGAGGTTAATCAGGATTTGAATCTATATTCTTGTGGATAACACCAAATAAGAACTTAGAGTGATTAATTATATATACTATAACCAACAGAGATTCATTAACTATACTGACTCGGCTCTAACGGCGTTGGGGGAACAGGTACAGGCTACCAGTAAAATGACATGGCAAAATAGACAGGCTCTCAATTGGCTCTTAGCGGAGAAGGGTGGAGTTTGTGTCATGTTGGTAACAGAGGGTATTCCGGTTACAAGTGTCTACGGACCATGTCTTTTAATCTTCTAACAAAGGTTGGATCATTTGATATTACTTTGTTAGAGAGGTGTCTGCAAGGGAGGATCATGTTGAAATGCTTGATTTTAGAATGAAGTTGTGTCAATTTTATTTTTTACTGCATGCAGGCTTCTTGTTATATCATATTCATTGTATTTTTTATTCCACATAATTGAGATAACCTCAGGCAAGGCTACATACTACATGCTCATTGCTTCGTTAAAGTATAATGGTTGATTATAAGTGTTTTTTATTTTTATACTAACTAGATCTTTCACTCCTATTTTATGTTATTAATTGGAGACGTTTGGTCTAGTTAGGTTTTGTAAGTGTATAAAGTATAGAACACAATACAGTATATACTTATGAAATGGGTGATGCAATATGTAAACACAATTGTGACCCCATTCAGGAAACTAGGCGTATGTCGCAAGTCACGACTTCATAGGAGAGTCGTTTCAACGTAAAAAATACACTACCAGTCAAARGTTTTAGAACACCTACTCATTCAAGGGTTTTTCTTAATTTTTTACTATTTTCTACATTGTAGAATAATAGTGAAGACATCAAAACTATGWAATAACACCAACGCTCTGGATAACATGAAAACAGCCTAATCTGCTAGGGTGAGTAAAATGGTCAGAGTGGGGTGTTCTCTAATTATGTGTTTGGAAGTAGCTAGCCAATGTTAGCCAGTTAGCTTGGGGCTTGACTGTCATTGTGAGGTCAGAGCTTTCGGATCAACCCTACTTATTAGCCAGAGCGTCCAGTGTACACTCTGAATGCGAAACGCTCTGCATTTACGAACAGACAATCTGACAGCACAATTSCAGTCATCAAYGCTCTGGAGAACATAACAGCCTAACCAGCTCTGCTATGGTAAGTAATGTTCAGTGAGCTGTTCTCTCTCTTAAATGTCTGGAAGTAACTGGCAAGTTAGTACAAAACGCTTGGTTCAACCCTTAAAGAGATGGGTGGGGCTAAGGCTTAAGAGGGTGTGAACAATGCTGAATGGTTGTAGACAAAGAAAGGCTCTCCAATAGTAGTACCAAAACATTGAATGACGGTTTTCTCAGAAGTGAGTTTACTTCTTGATCAGCTTTCAAATCAGAAATACTTTCCCCAAATGCAGTGTATGATATACAATTTTGTTGCTCTGAGTCTCTACTTTTATCCAATGTAAAAAACAAAAATTMAAATGTTGCTACATGAGATCGAATCCAGGTGGTGAGTCACAATTTAAAAGTGACTAAGATACTGTAGAATAGTGTGGAGTGCAGTTTATACATATGAGATGAGTAATTCTAGATACGGAACATTATTAAAGTGGCTAGTGATACATTTCTAAAAGTGGCCAGTGATTCCAAATCTATGTCTATAGGCAGCCGYATCTGATGTGCTGGTGATGGCTGTTTAGCAGTCTGATGGCCTTGAGATAGAAGCTGTTTTTCAGTCTCTTGGTCCCAACTTTGATGCACCTGTACTGACCTCGCCTTCTGGATGATAGCGGGGTGAACAGGCAGTGGCTCGGGTGGTTGATGTCCCTTGATGATCTTTTTGGCCTTCCTATGGCATTGGGTGCTGTAGGTGTCCAGGAGGGCGGGAAGTTTGACCCTGCTAATGCATTGAGCAGAGCACCATCCTCTGGAGAGCTTTGCAGTTATGGGCGGTGCAGTTGCCGTACCAGGCAGTGCTACAGCCCGACAGGATGCTCTAATTGTGCTCTATAAAAGTTTGTGAGGGTTTAAGGTGTTACGCAAATTTCTTTAGCCTCCTGAGGTTGAAGAGGCGCTGTTGCGCCTTCTTCACAACACTGCTGTGTGGGTGGACCATTTCATTTTGTCAGTGATGTGTACGCCAAGGAAGTTGAAGCTTCCACCTTCTCCTCTGCGGTCCCATCGATGTGGATAGGGGGGTGCTCCCTCTGCTGTTTCCTGAAATCCACGATCATTCCTTAGTTTTGTTGATGTTGAGTGAGAGGTTATTTTCCTGGCACCACACTCCCGGAGCCCTCACCTCCCTGTTGGCTGTCTCATCGTGTGTTGGTAATCAAGCCTACATGTTGTGTGTCTGCAAAACTTGATGATTGAGTTGGAGGCATGCTTGGCCAAGCAGTCATGGGTGAACAGGAGTACAGGACGGGGCAGAGCACGCACCCCTGTGGGGTTCCAATGTTGAGGATCAGTGAAGAGGAGGTGTTGTTTCATACCTTCACCTGGGGGCGACCCGTAAGAAAGTTCAGGACCCAGTTGCAACAGGCTGGGTTCAGAACCAGGGCCTCGAGCTTGATGATGAACTTTGAGGGTACTATGGTGTTGAATTGCTGAGCTGTAGTCAATGAACAGTATTCTTACATAGGTAGCTTCTTGTCCAGATAGGGATAGGGCAGTGTGCATTGTTGTGGCGATTACCTCGTCTGTGGATCTATTGGTGCGGTAAGCAAATTGAAGTGGGTCTAGGATGGCAGGTAAGGTGGAGGTGATATGATCCTTGACTAGTCTCTCGGAGCACTTCATGATGACAGMGGTGAATGCTGGGACGATAGTCACTTATTTCAATTATCTTTGCTTTCATAGGTACAGGGACAATGGTGGCCATCTTGAAGCATGTAGGGACAACAGACTGGGATAGGGAGAGATTGAATATATCTGTGAACACACCAGCCAGCTTGTCTGCGCATGCTCTGTGGACGAGAACGGGTACACCATCTTCCCGGCAGCTTTGCGAGGGTTAACATGCTTAAATGTCTTACTCATGTTGGCCACGGAGAAGGAGAGCCCACAGTCCTTGATAGCGGGCTGCATCGGTGGCACTGTATTATCCTCAAAGTGAGCRAAGAATGTGTTCAGCCTGTCCGGAAGCAAGACGTCGGTGTCCGCAACGTGGTTGGTTTTCCTTTTATAATCCGTGATTGTCTGTAGACCCTGCCACATACGTCTCGTGTCTTAGCCRTTGAACTGGGACTCAACTCTGTCGCTATACCGAAGTTTAGCCTGCTTGATTGCTTTGCAAGAATACTGTGTGTATTCTTCCATATTCCCAGTCTTCTTKCCCTGGTTAAATGCAGTGGTTCACGCTTTCAGTTTTGCGTGAATGCTCCCATCTATCCACGGTTTCTGGTTGGGGTAGGTTTTAATAGTCACAGTGGGTACAACATCTCCTATGCACTTCCTGATAAACTCATTCACCATATCGGTATATGTGTCGATATTATCTTCTGAAGCTACTCTGAACATATCCTAGTCCGCGTGATCAAAACAATCTTGAAGCCTGGATTGCAATTGATCAGACCAGCATTGAATAGTCCTGTTTGGATTTCTGCCTAGGAGGGGAGGAGGAAGATGGAATYGTGGTCCGATTTGTCGAATGGAGGACAGGGGAGGGCCTTATATGGATTCTTTAAAGATAGTATAGCAATGGTCGAGGATTTAAGTTGTGCGAGTACTACAATCAAAACGTTGATAGAATTTCGGGAGCCTTTTCCTCAAATTTGCTTTTTTTAAATCCCCAGCTACAATAAATGCAGCCTCAGAATATGTGGTTTTCAGTTTGCATAAAGTCCATTTGAAGTTCTTTGAGGGTCGTCGTGGTATCCGCTTGGGGGGCGATATAGACCGCTGTGGCTATTATTGATGAAAATTCTCTCGGGAGATAGTACGGTCCGCATTTGATTGTGAGATATTCTAGAACGGGTGAACAGAAGGACTTGGATTCCTGTACGTTATCACAGTTACACCATAAGTCGTTAATCATAAAACATATACCTCCACCCTTCTGATTCCCGGGGAGATGTTTGTTCCTGTCCGTGCGATGTACTGAGAACCCAACTTGCTTTACAGAGTCAGACAGTATATCTCGAGAGAGCCATGTTTCCGTGTTTCTGTGAAGCTGAGTATTTTACAATCCCTGGTGTCTCTCTGAAAAGCAACACTCGCCTTGAGCTCATCAATTGTATTATCCAGAGATTGGACATCAGCAAGTAAAATACTTGGGAATGGTGGGTGGTGTGCAAGCTTCCTAAGTTGGACCAGAAGACCGCCTTGAGTACCTCTTCTCCGCCGGCTTTGTTTTGGGTCAGCCTCTGGAATAAGTTCAATTGCCCTGGGGAGAGAAAACTARGGATCCGCTCCCGGGAAGTCRTAATCCTGGTCGTAATGCTGGAAGTTCTTGTGAGTTACCGCCGCTTTATTATCCAATAGTTCTTCCTGGCTATATGTAATGACACAAAACAATTCCTGAGCTAATAACATAAAAATGTGTACATAAACAAACAAAATACTGCAGAGTTGCTTAACTCTACCACTTCTCTCTCCCGGATCCGGGATCCTCCTCATCAAAAAAGCTGACTAGCATAGCCTAGCCTAACGGGACAGAGATATCATATAATTTTCATGAAATCACAAGTCCAATACAGCAAATGAAAGATAAACATCTTGTGAATCCAGCCATCATTTCCGATTTTTTTAATGTTTTACAGCGAAAACACAATATGTATTTCTATTAGCTAACCACAATAGCAAAAGACTCAACCGCATATTTTCACAATTTTTCTACCGCATAGGTAGCTATCACAAAACCGACCAAAGAGATATAATTAGTCACTAACCAAGAAACAACTTCATCAGATGACAGTCTTATAACATGTTATACAATACATTTATGTTTTGTTCGAAAATGTGCATATTTGAGGTATAAATCATAGTTTTACATTGCAGCTACCATCAMAAATAKCACCGAAGCAGCCAGAATAATTACAGAGAGCAACGTGAAATACCTAAATTCTCATCATAAAATATTTATGAAAAATACATGGTGTACAGCAAATGAAAGATAAACATCTTGTGAATCCAGCCAATATTTCCGATTTTTTAAATGTTTTACAGCGAAAACACAATATGTATTTCTATTAGCTAACCACAATAGCCAAAGACTCAACCGCATATTTTCACCATGTTTCTACCGCATAAGTAGCTATCACAAAACCGACCAAATAGAGATAAAATTAGTCACTAACCAAGAAACAACTTCATCAGATGACAGTCTTATAACATCAGGTTATACAATACACTTATGTTTTGTTTGAAAATGTGCATATTTAGAGCTGCAAACCGTGGTTATACATTGTGAATATGTAGCATCGATTCACCAGAATGTCCGGAGCTATTTTGGACACTCACCTAATCTGACCAAAGAACTCATCATAAACTTTACATAAAAATACTTGTTGTATGGCAAATGAAAGATACACTGGTTTTTAATGCAACCGCCGTGTTAGATTTTTAAAAAWAMYTTWMCCWTAMMAAMCMGYTKSSKTWWTTSMRRGMMRSSSYCSSCMAAAMSGSMRRRRAWWRGRAWYAACATTTTCCACAGAAATACGAAATAACATCATAAATTGTTCTTACTTTTGCTGAGCTTCCATCAGAATCTTGTACAAGGAGTCCTTGGTCCAGAAAAAATCGTTGTTTGGTTTTAGAATGTCCATTTCTTCTGTCGAATTAGCAACCTTAGCTAGCCATGTGGCGCGAACATGCCCATCCTCTCTTGACGCCAAGAACGGAAAATTCCAAAAGTCCCAATAAACTTTGAATAAACTGATAAAACTCGGTTGAAAAAACCTACTTTATGATGTTATTATCACATGTATCAAATAAAATCAGAGCCGGAGATATCCGCCGTGTATACCGAACGCTTATCAGAAGACAATGTCGATGTGCTTCGCGCGCCAGAGAAGACAAAGAAATTCCCAGACCTGTCACTCCAAAAGCTCTTGTTCGGCCTCAGATCCATCTAGACACCCCATTCCACCTTCCACTGCCTGTTGACATCTAGTGGAAGGCKTATGAAGTGCATGCATATCGATAAATATAAGGCAATTGAATAGGCAGGCCCTGGAACAGAGCATCGTTTTCAGATTTTTCACTTCCTGTATGGAAGTTTGCTGCAAAATGAGTTCTGTTTTACTCACAGATATAATTCAAACAGTTTTAGAAACTTGAGAGTGTTTTCTATCCAATAGTAATAATAATATGCATATTGTATGATCTAGAATAGAGTACGAGGCAGTTTAATTTGGGCACGATTTTTTCCAAAGTGAAAACAGCGCCCCCCCCTATTGACAAGAAGTTTTAAGAGCTAGTCGCGATGCTGCCATCTCCGTCAGCGCCATCATAGCTTAGCTGACACGCATCTCTTTTCTAAATAATATTACATTTCTCCCTTGTGCTCACCAGAGATGTGGTACATTGTAAACAAGTCTACATGTTAGGTCGCTAACTTATGTTTAGTTTTTTTTGTCAGTGCAACCTGTTATTTAGACTGGTTTATGGAATGCGTTTAGCTGTGGATGTGTTCCGTGTGGTGTTTGGATGATGAAATTTGCCTTTATCTATTACAATAAAAGGTGAAATTGAGKAAGACATTTGTGAAGACCTTTATTTCACATCAGTACAAAACTATGTTTTGATGTTTTTCAGACAACAATCCTGTTTAGACACGTTTGTTGCATCATACGTTCTGTTGCTACTGTTCCAATCACATATTTGCGAAGGGACGCTGCAGGGACCACTCAACAATGATCAGAAATGTGACTCACCATCTGGATTCGGTCTTATGTAGCAACGTAAGCAAATAAAAGTAAAGACTCAGAGCTACAAAATGGTACATCATACACTGGATTTGAGGAAACAATGGGAAAGTAATTCTGCTTTGAAAGATGATCAACTTGTAAACTCACTTCTGAGAAAACCTTTCAATGTTTTGGTACTACTATTGGAGTGCCCTTCTTTAACCACACCCATTCAGCATTGTTCACACCCTCTTAAGCCTTATCCCCACCCATCTCTTTAAGKGTTGATCCAACCGTTCCGTACTAACTTCCCAGCTACTTTCAGACATTTAAGAGAGAGAAATCAGCCTGCTAAACATTTCTCCTCCTATTGCTCTATCTGTGGTTTCGCGTTCAGAGTACACACTCGACGCTCTGGCCAATAAGTAGGGTCGTTCCGAAAGCTCTGACCTCACAACTACAGTCAAGCACCCTAACTAACTGGATAACATTGGCTAGCTACTTCCAGACACGATTAGAGAACACCCACTCTGACAATTTTACTCACCCTAGCAGAGCTGGTTAGGCTTTTTTCATGTTATCCAGAGCGTTAGTGACTGCAACTGTTCTACAGGCAACAATGGAATTACGCTTTTTTGCCGACGTTTACTGACACTGGACATATTCAACAGGTGTTGAGCATTCAAAAATGCATCAATTCTGCACCCTGGCACAATAAGACGAGTCTTTTGTTAACCTTTTCACACGTACCATGATCATTCTACAGTGGTCCCTGGAGTGCACGATCACACCGGTGTGATTAGAACGCTTATTTAGAATGACCAGTTTCAAATGACGCAACAATCAGCATTTGAGCTGGCCACACTGTTTTTTCAGAAACATTTTGCACGAACACAGTCCTTACAAAGTTATGTCCAAAATGTGAGCAGTTAATTTTTGGATGCAATGTTCAGACATTCACAGAAGTATCCACAGCATAACACAATCATCCAAACCGGAGAAATGTAGGCTACATTTGTCCTAGCGCTAATTGAGGAAAGATTGATGTAACACAAGCGGTCATATTTGTATAACTCTCAGCTGACAAACTACAAAATTAATTAGCTAATAGAAATTACTATTTATAATTAATCACATCACGGGTGAGCTCACCACTGATCTAAATWACTCAMAGAAACCAAAGATAATAAGAGAAGACAAGATGAGTTTGGTCTGTTYATAGTATGMATGTTGAAGAGGGTGTGTTGTCTACCATMGTTCACATCCCACCATTKATTTCCGGAAGTTCTCAAAAAACGAGTGAACTCTTACTCACCTCATTTTGTTATAACATCTTTGGTCCAACAGACAATTACGTGAACCCCAGAATGCATTGTATGTCAACAAACATGGCTCCACGCACAGCTGGAATTAGATTAGCTCATCATAATTAGCACAACCTTCAAAAAAGTATTTTACACACATAACATGTGCCCATTACAATCTATGCAAGAATTGGAATGCATGATTTGTCACCAGTAATTKAAAATGTGAMTAAAACAGTAAATATATAAATAATTACCACACAAAACATTTTCTGAGAGTGATTTATTGATACAAGTGGCACGTGCCGGCAGTCAATCACGTAACCTCTCACTCTGAGCCATTCAGTGTTGTTGTTTATGTATGTAGTTAGTGAGCTAAGCTGTAGCATTAAGAATGTCTTTCAAAAAGAGACAACTTACTAATGCGGAAATTCTCTATATTTTTTAATATTCTGACAATGAGTTTGAGTATGAAAGTCAGGAATCAGATTCTGACAGTGAGGAACTGCCCCCCAACCTTGTAGCCATTGAGACCCCTGAATCTGAGGACCCCTTGTCCACGGATGAAGTCCCAGGTCCCTTTGAAGATGCTGGTGGTGATGGAGGCTGACCGACAGTGGAGGAAGTACAAGAGTTCTGTGGTAGTTGCAAGGCCGCCAGCCATTTCACCCCTCCTGGCCCTGCAGTTTGCTTTGATGAGTCCCAGTCTGGAGTGCAACACCCCTTTCCATTTCCATCTGAGGCAGAGTGCTTCAAGCTGTTTCTGACAGAGGAGCTGGTGGGAGACATAGTAGAGGAGACCAATCACTATGCCTTGGAGCTACAAGAGAAAAGAGAGCCAGGAGTGAGGTGGAAACTTGCTAAATGGGTGACAACCACAATTWGTGAAATGTATACCTTCCTGGTGACAGTCCTTCCCATGGGGATAGTAAAGAAGAACTCCCTAAGAGAATACTGGAGCACAGATCCTATGTTTGCAACTCCCTTCTTTGCCACCCTCTTTTCCCAAGACCTCTTCCTAGTTCTGCTGGGATGCCTGCATTTCATCAACAATGCTACTGCCACCCTAAATGACCCGTTATACAAAATAAGACATGTTCTTACCAGCCTGACATCAGCATTTGGTCGGGTCTTTGTGCCGTAGTACCGGATGTTAGCGAAAGGTAGGCTGGCGTTCCGTCAATATATTCCCTCCAAAAGGCACAGGTTTGGGGTCAAGTTCTTTGTAATGTGCGACGTGAAGACAATAATGGTAGAGGACATTAACGTTTACACAGGGTCCACCACTGACATCTAACATTATGAGGGGCTTGGGGTGTCCGGGTCCGTGGCCTGGATTTGAACCAGGGTGTCTGTAGTTACGCCTCTAGCACTGATACGCTGTGCCTTAGACATCTGCGCCATTTGGGAGTTGTAAGGCCAGGGTAGCTTCAAAATACAACACAAGTTAATTCTTCTCTGAGTCAATTAGCATTGTTTTACAGAGCTAATARATTAATGTAGCTAGTTACATAAGCACAATTGAATATAACACCATAAAGGTTATGAAATTAGTAATGTTACCTCGCGTGTAAGGCATATACACAAATATATTATGCTCCATAATTACAGTGAGCTACAGTAGAAACGACATACAGAAACTATTATAACGTAATAAGGCACTTACTTTGATAGAAATGCACACATTTCCAAATTTGTTATTGGTAACGAAAACAATGACTGCGATGCGAGCAACAGACAGAAAATGTGAACATATGTTTGCAGATCGTGTTCTGATGGAACATGTGCAAATGTCTGCAGACTTGAACTGCACAAACATTTGCAAAGTGCTTGGGGAATTTTGTCCGGGTCAGAAATGTCAAAAAAATGAATTGTCCACAAAAGTAAAAATTACAAATTTTATGTAAATGAATGAGGTGGAACACACCTCAATTCAAACTGTTCAGAAAATAATTTTAAATTGACAAGTTGAAAACTATAATATATAAATAAAAACAGGCTGTGTTACTTGGTTTGAGGGCAGCGCAGATTAAATGTACTGTTGCGTAACAATAACATTCTGGAATGGAGAGAACATTCTAACATCACATGCATATAAAAACTCTCGCTGGGACGACCGTTTGAGATATTTGGAACTCACAACTTGAAATGAAAAAACTTTGTCAAAATTAGAGTGGAGTCTTTTGTTAAAACATRCAGCTAGCTAGCTAAACAATGGACCATAATCACAACTCATGACGTTACTACACTGCATGAATCTGCAGGTAGCTAACCAAACAGATTCTATKGCTATAACTAGTCAAGCAAATGTGTCTGAAATATGAAGAATAAGATCATACACATAACATTAGCTAGCGACCCAGCCTGTTAATGTTAGCTAGCTAATGGTAAACTTGAAATAAAACCCCTTTCTGTCAAAATTAGAAACGTGTAATATTTGAAAATCTTACCAGTATACATCATTGTTGGACACATCTCCTGCCTGATGCCATGCATGGTTGMCTTAGTTTGACGATGTAATCCAGACTGGTGTTTTCTCCATCTCCTTAGCTATCATACTTTATTTCACTGATTTCAAAACTCGGCCGTCCAGAAAGTGGAGAGCATACACATAGCGTTAGCTAGCGTGCCAGCCAGCTAACGTTAGCTAGCTAACAGTACACTTTAACTTTACATTAGGTTTATGCAGTTTTACTACGCGATACATAAAATAAAAAAAGCTGTGTTCGACACGATTACCTACACATACTGACCAGCTTCAATAAACAAAAGCATGCTATATGGCAGACAAATCCAAACTCATCTCTCGGCATGTCCAGCCCACTCATTATCTCAGCCAATCACGGCTAGCGGGGAGGTTGTTGGCTTTTTCTGTTGCTAAACCAACTAGGCTCGTAATTTAACAATTGTATCCGTATTTACAGATTGCATACAAGTTTGATATTAACGCATATGAAATTTCACATGTTCGAGAAGGCATTTCTGCCCAAAAAATTATTATAATTTTTTTTTTTTTTTACATTCAACCAGCTCTCCTGTGAAGTTGTGACTTGCAACATACGCCTAGTTTCCTGGGTCAAAAATATGTGATTGTACACGACAAAGGGTTAAGTTATGTTTTATGTCTTTTACTTTTGGTTTTGTACATCAGCTGAAAACACATTATTTTTGGTTATGCAAAATAAATTTCACAGCGGCTTAGATGGCACAATAATTCGCTATRCTATACTTGCTTGTTTTGTCACTGAAATTACAGTGCATTCGGAAAGTTTTCCACAACACTTTGAATATATGAACTGACAATCTGACAGCACAGTTGCGGTCACCAACGCTCTGTATAACATAAAAATAGCCTTACCTGCTCTGCTAGGGCGAGTGATGGACAGTGAGCAGTTCTCTCATTTGTGTCTGGAAGTAGCTAGCAAGTTAGATTGGGTGCTTGACTGCTGTTGTTAGTACAGAATGCTCAGATCAACAATTAAAGAGATGGGTGGGGCTAAAGCGTAAGAGGGTGTGAACGATGTTGAATGGGTGTTGACAAAGAAGAGCTCTCCAGTAGATACCAAGACATTCAAAGGCCATTTTCTCAAAAGTGAGGTTTTATCAACTTTCAAAGCATAATWAACTTCCTCATTGTTCTTCAAATGCATTGYATGATATACCATTTTATAGCTCTGTGTCTCTGCTTTTATCCAATGKGAAAAACCCCATTTCAAATTTTGCTACATAAGACCGAATCAAGGYGGTCGGTCACAAATGTGAGATAATGTCTAGATGMTTTTTATAGTGGAGATCAAGTTTATAAATTGCCTGGCTGGTCTGATGACAGTGGATTGCGCAGTTAGATGGAACAGAGTAAATAGGCATTTTAATGTTATAGATTTAGCCGGTGGTAACTTGTGGAATAGACTGGCTGGAATGCGGTGTTAAACAGTCTTCCTTGGTTAAAACCATTTTTTCCCCCTGCTTATAAAACGTTTGGGGGCGGCATGTTCCTCYGGGGGCAGGGGGCCTGTCGCTCTGTGTCCTGGCTCCTACACCCTTGGTGAGGACCCACTCCCCATCCTCCCATGGGTGAGCATTGTTTGCTATTCATGTGTCTATTGTCACTTTGTGAGCTGAACAGGTTAAGTCAAAGATATGTGATGCAGGGAGTGAGTGGGTACACTGCTAGTATGAGAACTCCAAATWACTGAACACCTGGGGCAGAGAGAAAAAAAACACCAGACCTGACTGAATCTTACCGCAGTGTTTCACATCCAATCAAAATGCAATACTGACCCCTAGTGTCTCAGGCTAGACTATCAGTGCAATGTGGATTTTCCAGGAGTAAGTAAAGGGTTAAAACATACAAGCCATGGAAGTCTAATTGTATTGATCCAACTCATACAGTAGTTATTCTAGTATGTTTCAGGTGTCATTAGAAGCCTGCTTTTCTGTTGACACACCTTTTAAAAGAAATGCCGTATTCCTGTCACCCAATGAGTAGTAGCTCTTGTGGGTTTTCTGTATATTAAATTTGCGACAGCTTTTCATGGGAATATAGTATTATTATATTATTTTCCTAACAGAGATGTTTCCATCAAATTGACTTATTGTGGATAAATGTGTGTGCGTAATGACATAGTGCACATTAAAATACTTACTTTGTACCAAATTAAAAATAAATGGGTTTCCATTACATTTCCAACACTACTGATGTTTTGTCACAAAAACGGTTGCGTTATATAGCAAACATGCCCACTCTAGTCTTGGTACGTGTGCTCTAGCCAACAGCTCCCAGATTATGAGACTATTATGTATAATCAATATTATTTTGATTTGTCAAATGGCAGCCAATCATCGATCATCATGTCACCAGAATAAGACACTTGATATTTAAAGGAGCATCAAGCATCAATCTCAACGAATGCACTGTCACCACCCTGTGAAGTTCATCATCATTTATTTAATCTGTAGCCTAATAAACTACATGGTTTCCTGAGTCGTAGTGGGAGGACCACACAACATATCACCAAATTTACTTCGATATGATGGTTATTATCAGGGGCGCAACTTTCACTGGGGACATGTGCCCGCACATTCTGAACTTGCACCCCCCCCCAGTTTTATCATTGGAATGTGATACAAAATGATGCAACGGTGTGCTTTAGGACCATGCGGATGCCTCCGAGCGGTCAGGTAGGCTGCTTGGACTGTTTAAAAAAATTCTATTATAATTATGTCCTCCCCACTTTTAAAATCAAAGTTGTGCCCCTGGTTATTAGATCAGTATTTGCCCATATCCACTGGCATTTCTCGCATAATTAATTTTACAGACACAAAAATATCCCACCATGTCGAACAAACAAATTGTCTGTCGGCATTGTCTGTCTGTCGACTGAGTACACCCTGGCCTGACACCTGGATGTGCCTGGCCCAAACCCACCTGGCTCCACTCTACCTGCCTGTTGCTGCCTACACTGGTTCTTTCTCCGCTCAAGTCATGACCCCCCCCCCCACACACCCCAACACACACCACACACACACACACACCACACAACACACACACACCACACACACACACACAAACAACACACCACACACACACACACACACACACATTCACACAGAAACTTGCATTCCATTGCTTACCATGATATCTTTATGAAAAGCCATCTTTCCATCTGACCAAGATGCTGTTCAAAAGTAGTGCATTATACAGGGAAAGGTTATAGTGAATAGGGTTCCTTTTGGGATGCATTCTGCCTGTTGTATTTGTATTTTTTAGGAATCCCCATTAACTGCTGCCAACAATTAAAAATGTTACATTTCATTTATTTTTTTAAAGTTACATATCTTAATTGCTGAGAAGCAAAACATTTTGGGACTATGTCAACGATGGACTAATTAAACAAATACCAAAAGTTACTTTTGGGATGGAATTTTCCTTTAAGTGTGTGCCCTCAGGCCACTACTCTACTACCCCATATCTACAACGCAAAATCCATGCGTATGTTGTCACGTGTGTGTGTATGCATGTCTCTTCACAGTCCCTGCTGTTCCATAAGATGCATTTTTATAAATTTTCTTGTCTGATTTTACTGCTGCATCTGTTACTTGATGTGGAATAGAGTTCCATGTAGACATGGCTCTATGTAGCCATGAGCCCCACCCTGCCTATTGTAAAACATTTCTCCATCCCATTCCCTCAGTTTAGCAAACAAAGAGGAGAGGCTGTGACTTTAATTCATGTGGGGAATTACATTTGCTGTCAATTACTTTATTTTATAAATACCCTTTATTTTGTATGTGTCCTTTTTCAAGGTTTAATAAAACCTTAATTCAGCCAAGAAATACATATTTTCATTGGTGAAATATTCAACAGACTGAACAGTCATGTACCAATGGGATAAATTAATTGCATTGCAGTTGTGTGTGGTGTTGTTGCCATGACATTCAGCATTGGTATGGAATAATGGATAAGTGACAAATTATCTCAGCCTTAGGAAATATTTGGAGAAAGAAGTCACACTTACAGTTTGCACAAATCTTTATTTGATTTGCTGTAATACAGAGATGCAGACAGTTTAAAAGCATACATTCAACCTAACAATGTCTTCATTGTATTTTAATTGAAAATGAAAGCATAGTCTTCCTTTATTCACCATTTCAATAAGGAAAGGGCAATACCAGTATTAATGGCCTGCAAACTCAGACAATATCCATAATGACTATAGAGAAAGTACTCACAATTCAAGACCCTATAGACAATGGCTTTTCATGAAGTAACATGGTAAGTAATGAAATACAAGTTTATGGGTGTGTGCTGAGTGGGTGAGTGACTTGAGGGGGAGAAAGAACCAGTGGAGGCAGCAACAGGCTGGTAGAGGGGGCAAGGTGAGATTGGGCAAGCCATGTCCAGGTGTCAGGCCAAGTTGCCCTCAGTCGCGGTCCAAGAGCCTMAGGCCCTCCGGAAGGGGAGAATGAGAAAAGATGAGGGTTARTGTGAGCATGGCTAAGACCATGGTACACCAAATACACTGGGGGTAGAGAATAATCAATAGTGATGCTGTGGACACTGGATAATAGGACTAAATGCTACCTGAATGGATAATCTGACTAAATGCTACCTGAATTGACTCAGAAAAGTAACATAAGTATGCCTACAGTATCACAGCGAGGTCAAACAGTTGACAGCCAGCTATGTTAATAAAGAGACATGCAGAAAGATAATCAGCCTCTATGTCTGTGGATCCTTTCAAGTTTTTTCATGTCAGCCAGGCCCATCTTTTCAAAGAAACACCATTATTTCAATCTCTAGTTCTGTAAAATAAGTAGTTTTGTTATGGCCACAAAATAATCGAGAAGAATTCAGTAAACAGCACCACACTCAGGCAGAAAACGGAATGTTCTATTTTCAACCGKGCCCATTTTTTCAAAGAAAACACAATTGTATTATATCTCTATTTGAACAAAATAAGTAGTTTTGTTGTGATCACAAGAACATCCTAATAATTCAGGTAAAGATCCCCACAGTCAGGCAGATAAATGAGTGAGAACAATTAGTTTCCATGGCTAATCTGGCTTCTACGTAGAAATAATATAATAGTAAATTAATAGAAGACATTCAAAATCAAATCATCAAATCAAATCAAATTGTATTGGTCACATAGACATGGTTAGCAGATGTTAATGCGAGTGTAGCAAAATACTTGTGTTTTTAGTTCCAACAGTGCAGCAATTCCACAACAACTACCTAAAACACACAAATCTAAGTAAAGGAATGGAATATAAAGAATATATACATATAAATATATATGTTTGACCAATGACAGAGTGGCATAGGCAAGATGCAATAGATGGTATAAAATAAGGTATATACATATGAGATGAGTAATGCAAGATATGTAAACATTATTAAAGTGACTAGTGATCCATTTATTAAAGTKGCCAATGATTTCAAGTCTGTATGTAGGCAGCAGCCTCTCTCTGTTAGTGATGGCTGTTTAACTTCTCTCAACTACGGATCCCTTTTACGAGATCACTTTCCTACACAACCACTAGAATTGCAGGGCGCCAAATGCAAAATAAAAAAAATAAATAAAATTAAAAAAATGTATAATCATGCAATCACAAGTGAAATATACCAAAACACAGCTTTAGCTTGTTGTTAATCCACCTATCATGTCAGATTTTGAAAATATATTTTACAGCGAAAGAAATCCAAGCTTTGTGAGTGTAGCTTTCAATGCTACAACAAGCTAGCCTTATATTAGCTTGGTTAGCTTGGTCACGAAAGTCAGAAAAGCAATGAAATTAATCGCTACCTTTGATAATCTTCGGATGTTTCCACTCACGAGACTCCCAGTTACACATCAAATGTTTATCGAACAAAAAAACGCCATTTGGGTTGCGCATTATGCAGAAAATCAAAGCCGTGTTCCGTTCGACAAATTCCAAAAAGTATCCGTAATGGTCGTAGAAACATGTCAAATGTTTTTTATAATCAATCCTCAGGTTGTTTTTAACAAACATAATCGATATATATTCAACCGGACCATTACCTATTCAATATGAGACAAACGGAAATGGGGAGCTCCTCTCGTGCACGCAGGAACTATTCGGAGGACACTTGACTAGTTTTGAAAAAACTCGTTCATTTTTCAAAATAAAAGCCTGAAACTATGTCTAAAGCCTGGTCCAGCCTGAGGAACATTGGAAAATGAAGCTGGTTGATACCCCTTTAAATGGAGGATAGGTGTGCCAGGAAACACAGATTGTTTAAAAATATATATCACTTCCGGGTTACATTTTCTCAGGTTTTCGAATGCAGAATAAGTATTGTTATACTCACAGACAATATTTTGACAGTTTTGAAAACTTTGGAGATTTTTCTATCCTAATCTGTAAATTATATGCGTATTCTACGATCTGGGCCAGAGAAAATGTCCATTTACGTTGAGCACGTTATTTTCAACAACAACAAAAATTCTGAACCCTAGCGCTAAGAGGTTAACCTGTCTAGCCCAGCGTTCCGCTAGCGGAACTCCTCCACATTCCACTGAAAAGGCAGAGTGCGAAATTCAAAAAAATAACTTTCACACATTAACAAGTCCAATACAGCAAATGAAAGATAAACATCTTGTGAATCCAGTCAACATGTCCGATTTTTTAAATGTTTTACAGCGAAAACACCACGTTATTTATGTTAGCTCACCACCAAATACAAAAAAGCACAGACATTTCTTTCACAGCACAGGTAGCTTGCAGAAAACCAACCAAACTAACCAAGAAACAACTTCATCAGATGACAGTCTTATAACATGTTACACAATAAATCTATGTTTTGTTCGAAAAATGTGCATATTTGAGCTATAAATCAGTTTACATTGCAGCTACCATCACAGCTACCGTCAACAATAGGACCGAAGCAGCCAGCGTTATTATAGAGACCAACGTGGAATACCTAAAAACTCATCATAAAACATTTCTGAAAAAATGCATGGTGTACAGCAAATGAAAGACAAGCATCTTGTGAATCCAGCCAATATTTCAGATTTTTTAAGTGTTTTACAGCAAAAACACAATATAGCATTATATTAGCTTACCACAATAGCCAGAAACACAAGCCATTTACCAGCAGCAAAAGTTAGCGATCGTAACAAACCAGCAAAAGATATATAATTTTTGACTAACCTTGATAAGCTTCATCAGATACAGTCCTATAACATCAGGTTATACATACACTTATGTTTTGTTCGAAAATGTGCATATTTAGAGCTGAAATCAGTGGTTCTACATTGTGCTAACGTAGCAACTTTTTCCCAGAATGTGCGGATATTTTCTAAAACTCACCTATTCTGACCAAATAACATTTCATAAACATGACTAAAAAATACATGTTGTATAGAAATTATAGATACACTAGTTCTTAATGCAATCGCCGTGTTAGAATTCTAAAAATAACTTCATTACGACATCCAGCTTATGTTATAGGGAGAGCGTGCCCAAAATCTGGGCGCTAACTAATAGTACACATGTTCGACAGTATATGAAATAGCATCATAAAATGTGTCCTACTTTTGATGATCTTCCATCAGAATGTTGTACAAGGGTCATTTGTCCAGAACAATCGTTGTTTGGATTTAGAATGTCCTCTTCTCTAGTCAATTAGCACGGAAAGCTAGCAAAGTGGCGCGAAGCTCTCCTTCCTGAACATACGCAGACAAAGCAACACGCCTAACGTCCCGAAAAAAATTCCCCTAGATGTCAGTAGGCAGTGAGAATTGGAATGGGTGTCTAGCTAGATCTGAGGCCGAACAAGAGCTCTTGGTACCGTGGGTGTAGTCTTTTAACTGTTCGTCTTGGCGCGAGACAGACCTCAGGATTGCGTTCTAAAAGCTGTCGTTATAGGCCTTAGTATATCCGGCTCTGATTTATTCGATATATGTGTTAAAAACATCATAAACTAGTTATATAAACCGACTTATAGCAGTTTATATCAGTTGATTGCGATTTCTGGAATTTCTTTGTCTTGCGTTATGGTGCGTTGGACACTGCTGCGCCACATGGCTAGCTTTCGTTGCTAATTCTACAGACGAAGAGGGCATTCTACAACCAAACAACGATATTCTGGACAAAGGACAACTTGTACAAGATTCTGATGGAAGCTCATCAAATAGTAGGAACCATTTATGATATTATTTCGTATTTCTGTCGAAAAATGTTTAGACTAAATTCTGCCCAGATTTCGGGCGCTGTTTCGCTGTAACGTAAGCTGTATGTCGTAATAAGGTTATTTTAAAAATCTAGCACAGCGGTTGCATTAAAACTTCTTATGGCTGCAGGGCATATTGAGTAACTTGAAAAAGGTGCCCATTTCAAACGGCCTCGTACTCAATTCTTGCTCGTACAATATGCATATTATTATTACTATTGGATAGAAAACACTCTCTAGTTTCTAAAACCGGTTTAATTATTTCTCTGAGTGAAACAGAACTCATTCTGCAGCCCACTTCCTGACAGGAAGTGAGATTTCTGAAATCGAGGTCTCTGTTCTAGGGCTTGCCTATAAATGGGCATGATACGTATTAGTATACATGCACGTCATACACCTTCCCCTAGATGTCAAGAGGAAGTGAGAGTAGAAATGAAGTGATTATCTGGTCTGAGGTGGAATAAATCCTCTTGGAATGACGTGTCCGCCATTTCCTGTTTTCTGAAAGCGCGAAGTTGGACCTGGAATTGCCTTCTGGAAAGCTGTCGTTATAGGCGAATACTATCTCCGGCTTTGATTTTATTTGATACATGTTACAATATCATCGTAAAGTATGTTTTTTCAATATAGTTTTATTAGATTATTGAATTTTTTCGGGACGTTAGGCGTGTTGCGTTGTCGTGTTTGTTGACATGGAGAGCTTCGCGCCACTTGGCCAGTGTGCTTGCTAATTCAAGAGGGAAAAACGATGTTCTAAATCCAAACAACGACTGTTCTGGACAAAGGACACCTTGTACAACATTCTGATGGAAGATCACCAAAAGTAGGACCCATTTTATGATGCTATTTCATATATCTTCGAACTGTGCTATCGCTACCGTTTGCCTTGAATCAATGCTGTTGTGTGTTAGCTATTGTAGTAAGCTAATATAACGCTATATTGTGTTTCGCTGTAAAACACTTAAAAATCGAAATATGCTGTATTAAAGATCTTTGTTTCATTTGCTATACACCATATATTTTCCAGAAAGGTTTTATGATGAGTATTTAGGTATTTGACGTTGGTGTCTGTAATTACTCTGGCTGCTTCGGTGCTATTTCTGACGGTAGCTGTGATGTAAAACTGATTTATACCTCAAATATGCAAATTTTTCGAACAAAACATAGATTTATTGTGTAACATGTTATAGGACTGTCATCTGATGAAGTTGTTTCTTGGTTAGTTTGGTTGGGTCTTGGTTAGTTAGGTTGGCTTTGTGCATGCTACCTGTCTGTGTGAAAAATGTCTGTCCTTTTTTGTATTTGGTGTGTTGAGTAACATAAATATACGTGGTGTTTTCGCTGTAAAACATTTTAAAAATCGGACATGTTGGCTGGATTCACAAGATGTTTATCTTTCAAATGCTGTATTGGACTTGTTAATGTGTGAAAGTTAAATATTTCTAAAAAATATATTTTGAATTTCGCGCCCTGCACTTGAAGTGGCTGTTGTCATATTGTGCCCGGCCTCGGGCTTGCAGCCTGAAGAAGTTAATTTGGGAACGATTTTTTACAAAGTGAAAACAGCGCCCCCATATTGACAAAAGGTTAACCTTTTGGTTAATCACACCAGCATCCCAGGGAGCAAATTAACGTTTTATAAACGTTTTTTTAGGTGTTGGATGTTGTCCGTGTGCTCAGTTGGTAGAGCATGCGCTTGCAACGCAGGGTGGGTTCATTCCCACGGGACCAGGATGAATATGTATGAACTTTCCAATTTTAAGTGCTCTGATAAGAGCGTCTGCTAATGACTTGTTGTCTAAACATTCTGAATGCATTCAGATAAACGTTCGATTTGCAGGTTTTCCTACTTACAAAGCATGTAGAGGTCTGTAATTTTTATCATAGGTACACTTCAACTGTGAGAGACGGAATCTAAAAAAATCCATACATAAGTATTTGATACATCAGAAAAAGATCTTAATATTTGGTACAGAAACCTTTGTTTGCAATTACAGAGTTCATACGTTTCCTGTAGTTCTTGACCAGGTTTGCACACACTGCAAGCAGGGAGTTCAAACAGGTGCAGTTAATACAGGTAATGGTGGAGAACAGGAGGGCTTCTTAAAGAAAACCTAACAGATCTGTGAGAGTCGGAATTCTTACTGGTTGGTAGGTGATCAAATACTTATGTCATGCAATAAAATGCAAATTAATTACTTAAAAATCATACAATGTGATTTTCTGGATTTTAGTTTTAGATCCGTCTCTCACAGTTGAAGTGTACCTATGATAAAAATTACAGACCTCTACCATGCTTTGTAATAGGAAAACCTGCAAAATCGGCAGTGTTCAATACTTGTTCTCCCCACTGTATTTTTTGTTTTTTTACCAACAAATACAAATACAATATAAAACTGTTAATTACTAACTCTTGATTAACTATAATTGGATTGGTAACTATTTACATGAATGAAAAGGGGACTATTATACATAACATTATTTATTTAACCAACAAGGAAATAAAAAATACAATATTAAACTGTTAATTACTAACTCTTGATGAACTATAATTGGATTATAGTTCCCTTTACTTTACCACTGGACACATTTAATAAAATCACTGGAGTTACAAAATGTCCTCTTTAGTCAAAAAGCATTAGGGTTGACTCCAGGCTTGTGCTCCTCTCTCTTGGGCTTCTGTGTCTTGGGCTTCTGTCTCTTTGTTAGAGCATTGGGCCAGTAACCAAAAGGTTGCTGGATCGAATCCCCGAGCTGACAAGGTAAACATCTGTCGTTCTACCCCTGAGCAAGGCAGTTAACCCACTGTTCCCTGGGTGCCGTGGATGTTGATTAAGGCAGCCCCCCGCACCTCTCTGTTTYAGAGGTGTTGGGTTAAATGCAGAAGACACATTTCAGTTGAATGCATTCAGTTGGAGAACTGACTAGGTATCCCCTTTCCCTTCTGTCTCTTGGGCTTCTGTCTTTTGGGCTCGTGCTTAAGCATCCGTCTCTCTCCATTAGAGAGACGGAAGTGTTAAAACTCATCATTGGACTTGTAACATTATTTGAGGGGCACAGTCAGCTCGTGCTCTGTCACATTTGGGCACACAGAGCTCTTTCTGTTTATCTGCGACTCTCCTTCTCTGGAGACAGATATGTCAATTTTGACAAGAAAGAAGAAGAAAGTTACCTAGCATTATGTGATAGTGGTGAAGTAAACAAACATGGCTGTACCCATGAAGTAGACCTGTCGACAGCTTAATAGGTTTTATAGTTACTAATGTATAGTTAGGCATAACTTGCATGTGGTAAGTCGTAGCTACTGCTGTTACTTCGCRAATGTTTTGCTTCTTGGATTACTGCGATATTTAGCTAGACTAGGCTAAACATCCAGCTGTTGTGTTAGCGAGCTACGACGGAGTCGATCATATAAATTAATTATTCAGAGAAATTACAATGAAGAACAACATTTTCATGAAAGTAAAACACTTGTGCTACTGTTGCGTACTGTTAATGGTTAATGAACACAAAATATCTGATGTGGAACTCYACCTGTCCTACCGTTGATCTGTATTTGTTGCCCCCCTCCGTAAATGACGCATGCTTCAGACATTCACCSATTTTGGTCTCACACTCTTTGTGGCATCTGCTGCATGCTTCTGAATCTGTTTAATTAGTAGTAAAGCAGCACAATATGGTATTGTACTGTAGATCTAGGACAAGGAGGTCAATGGATTCTGGGTAAATAGATGCTGGTTGTCTTCTGAGCTATCAATAATAAAGGTTCTACTAGGGTACCCAGTATTAATGTRCACCTWCTTGTCATGACTCTTAAAAGAGGCAGGTCTTCAAATGGCAACTTTTTATCCCTTTCATACTGAACTGGGACCACAGTCTGTTGGTCCCAATKTGCCCTATCATCCTCCCGACAGTCTTCCCCACTGTGTTGGACCCATATATACTGAGATACGATGTCTAGTCGAGTAATTGAGAATTTGATTAATGGTATGTCTGACAGAAACAATGAAAAACGACCTACAGTAGTAGCCCTATAATACTTTATCGGCTGGTGTTTATGTTTTTGTGTTAAAGAGGTACTTGCAGTGAGAACATGCCAATTGTTTGCGAAAATTCTCCTCTGTTGAGATCCACTTACACAGCAGCTTCAGGTCAGCCACAGAGTCTAACGGTGATGGCAGAATGTTGAGGTCCTCAGTCTCATCTGTGAAGCAACTGGGACACTTGTATATGTTCTTCTTCASCATATTCTCTACTCCCAAAAACACATAGTCAATGCCAGACTTAATTTAGACCCGCACATGTTTATCAGTTTTTAACAGTGTACCTGCACTAGATGGCAGATCATCAACTCCATGTTTTTTCGGTATCTTGAGAAAACAATCTGCTGCGGTGTGGTGTATATTATTCACAACAAGCCAAGAGGCTAAGTCTTCTCTTAGAGTGGATTCCATCACTGTGCCATTGTCTGAGTCCCCATAAATATCCCTTTGACTGATTTCCCCATCATCATCATCGGCTCCATGAATGTCCCCTTCACTGACTTCCCCATCATCATCGTTGGTTCCATGATTGTCACTTTCTCTGATTTCGTTTGATGTGTCTAAGTCATAAGGCCTTGATGTGCATCCCACAGCAATCTCTGACTCTGCAGGATCAATACGCCTTTCTTGGCCTGGCCGATTTAGGCTACAGTCCATTAGTAGCTTTCTCCTTGAGGCAATCCATTTGCTGTTGTAGCAGCGTTTTCTCGCTCTATCCATTATATCCTGACTGTAACTGTATACAGAAAACATAGATTGCCATGTTGCAATGCAAGGTGACTTGATATAAGTTACATTGAAACATCTGTGTCAGTGTCAGCGAACACACCCAGGGTTTGGCTAGAGAAATCTGAAGCAGCAGTAACTTACTTGGCAAAARGAGAATAATGATCCAAAGAACACAAGGCAAGGGGGTACAGTAAYGTTACAGCTGGTCAGTTGGCTGGTTAACTAGCAGAACTATAAAGTTAGATGGTGTTAATAAGGATCGGTGTCCCGCTAGCGGGACAACTTCCGGTGAAACTGGAGGGYGCGTAATTCAAATAAATTCTAATAGTTATTATAGATTTTAAACATTTAGGTACATATAAGTGTCTAATATCGGCTGTTAATCTAATTGCACTGTCCGATTTATAGTAGCTATTACAGCGAAAACATGCCATGCGATTGTTTGAGGACGGCACCCCAGAACAAAACATTTTTCCACCGGCACAGGCTTCATACATTCACATATAAAGATGAAATATTCACTTACCTTTTGAAAATCTTCCTCTGATTTGTCATCCCAAGGGTCCCAGCTATAACATGTAGTGTCGTTTTGTTAGATAAAATAATTKTTTATATCCCAAAAAGTCTGTTTAGTTGGCGCCATCGATTTGAGTAATCCACTCGTTCAGAGAGAGGAATCCAAAAATCTACCCCTAAACTTTGTTTCAACAAGTCAAAATATGTTTCTATTTACTCCTCAGACACCCTAAAATGTAATCAAACTATAATATTTATTTCGGAAAGAAGTATGTTCAATAGGAAACTGATTTTAGCAGGTGCGCAACTTCATCATGTCGCGCAAAGACACGGATTTCCAATACTGTGTCCTCATACAAAAACTGTTATTTCTTATTCGATTTTGAAGTTACAAGCCTGAAATCTTGAATATKGACTGCTGACATCCTGTGGAAGCCATGGGAATTGCATCCAGGGAGCTATTGTACAATATGACATTTMTCTTGCATTTCTAAGAGGATGGTCTCTATCAATTTTYTTTTTCTTGTTGGTGTTTCTTTGGATTTTCTCCTACCATATCTATTGTGTTATATTGTTTTAACATATCTACAAACATCAAAGTGTTTTCTTTCCAATGGTACCAATTATATGCATATCCTGGCTTCGGGGCCTGAGCTACAGGCAGTTTACTTTGGGCACGTCATTCAGGCGGAAATKGAGAAAAAAGGGGCCTATCCCTAAGAATTATCAATAAGCCTTGTTTACTCTAACGTTAGTCAACTTAGCTAACGTTACGTTACGTGAGTCAACTGAGTTAGGTATGCTAACATTAGCTAACCTTGTACTRAAACGATAACTTAATTAACGTTAGCTAGCTAACTCCAGTCATTGTTGTTTAATAATCCAACATCAACATTGATTACATAATTAAAAGCTAATGGTACATGTTATCACATATAAACATTACCAAGTAAACCAACAACATTACTGCAGTGAATTTACTTAAGTGACAGTTAGAAAAGAGAGTCGTGTCTGCACTCAAGTGGTCACGCGTTTAGGCATTCTGCAAACAAGTTGATGGAACTGTRCGTTTCTATGGCAATGGGAGTGCAAGCAACAGTACATTTTAAAACCTACTGACAACATTTATAAACATTGGCCAAGAGTTCATTCTCGTTCGTGTCAAACAGTACCAAATCCCAACCTATTGGCTACCTTGGAATAGGTTTCAAATCCATTTATTTTTTATCTTTAATTTTGAAACCTGACAACATTTAGAAACGTTGGCCAAGAGTTCCCTTTCGTACGTGTCAAACAGTACCAAAGCTCAACCTATTGGCAACGTTGGRATATGTTTCAAATACATTTATTTTGGAATGTTGAGAAAACATTGTTACAACATTTGTTTTTGCAATACCAATATACAACCTTTCCCAACCTAAATCCAACGTTGGTTTAGGTTCCAGGAACGTTTTGTGCTACCTGGGATATCCTGTTTCCATCGTGRCTTTATTAATGCGTTAGGTAATTCATCCGCATGAAATGGTTAAATTGAAACCTGGTATATGTGTCACAGTGTTTGCRAAGCTTGATAAAACAAATGGTGCAGTAAGGACAAAGCGCAGGCCTACAATAAATAACATGCTGCTATTTATACCATCTGGGTATAATGGATTAATAAAACTGCTGATTTTAGAAGGCATTTTAAACTATAGAGGAGATGGATTGACTATCAAGGRAATAGTTTGATTCTACGAAACACTCACATATCACTCCTGTCATAGTTTCTCATCCAGCACAATATAACATGGAYGCCTTCATAACAGGGCTGAGGAACTGAACGCAGTATACAATTGAAAACCTGTTTCTCACTGCCTAAATTCCCCCGTTATTCATCTAGATATACAATGTTATGGTACATGTTATGGTCGCAATTGTAAATGAGAACGTGTTCTCAATTTGCCTACCTGGTTAAATAAAGGTTAAATAAATAAATAAAAATCTATTCATAATTGTGACCAATCCGTAACAAATCATTGTAGTCAAAGTGTAAGGCCAGCATTTTCCACAAGATGGCAATGTAACTTCACTTATGTTTCTCTCTTTTATTGCATAGCAGATTATGCTCTCTGTTAGCACTGCACTCTACTCTAGGTTTAGGCAGTGATGGAAGAAGTACTCAATAGTCATACTTAAAGTAAAGATACCTTAATAGAACATAAYAAGTAACAGTGATAGTCACCCAGTAAAATGTAACTTTAGTAAAATTATTTGGTTTTAAATATACATAAGAATCATAAGTAAATGTAATTGCTAAAATATACCAAAGTAAAAGTATCAAAGTACAAGTATAAATCATTTCACTTTCCTCATATTAAGAAAACCAGACGGCACAATTGTCTTAAAAAAAAAAAAAAAACGGATAGCCAGGGGCACACTTCAATACTCAGACATAATTACAAAGGATTTGTGTTTAGTGAATCTGCCAGATCAGAAGCAGTAGGGATGACTAGGGATGTTCTCTTGAGAAGTGTATGAATTTGGACCATTTTCCCATCCTGCTAAGCATTCAAAATGTAGCGAGTACTTTTGGCTGCCAGGGAAAATGTATGGGGTAAAAAGTACATTATTTTCTTTAGGAATGCAGTGGAGTAAAAGTAAAAGTTGTCAAAAATAGAAATAGTCAAGTAGAGTACAGTTACCCAAAAACGACTTAAGTAGTACTTTTCACCACTGGGTTTAGGGCACTCCTAGCTGTGCACCTGCCACAGCTACTGTATATTATCACATTGTGTTGTGTGCAGGAGTAAACAATAATCTGTCAAACAAGTCATGTGCGTGAAATTGACTCAGCATTGACTTTGTATTTATGTGGTCTCCTGTAGGAAGCTGACAGCCACCAAAAGGATAAGTTGTTAATTCATGGTCGAGAGAACAGAACTAGTTAGCCATGTGGGCAGGCTCAGGGCTGGTGCTCTGGGCGACAGTGAGGCTGGGGGATTTGACTTTGAATGGGGAGGAGGCCCTCTCTCTGCAGCCTGGCACTGCCATAAAGAGCCCTGTTATGGGCGACAGAGGCGGGTTGGGTAGAGAGGGTCGGGGGAGTAACTGTCCCAGGCAGAGACAGAGTAGGGATTGTGAGGGTGGCCCGGGCCAGCTGGGGAGGGACAGAAGGCGCTCAGTGGAGGGCAGGAAGTGGGACTTGTGTGAGGAGGGAAGGACACACACACACACTCGCATGTGCTCACACAAACACACACATGCAACACAACACTGAGGAGCGATGGGGTGGTGCTGTGCAGACTCCGCTGTAAGGTCCTCCACTCCTGGGCATAGATGCTGACAAACAAGATGTCCCTCATTTGCCTGTGACTCTTAGCTACAGGGCCAAGCCCCCTCCTGTCATGCTATCTGCACACTCTAAAGGCCGAACAGGCTTTTGCATCTATACAGTAGAGGTATTTTGCATTCATGATGCCCATCTACTAATTCATTTTTTGTTTTATCATCAAGGACATGGAGATACCCTTACCCTGGGCAGCTAACTGTAAATACATAGGGCAATGGAAGTGCACTGAGATTTAGATTATCTGGAAAAAAACGACTTTGATTTCAAAGTCTAACAAACCATCATATCTATAAACGAGGACTACTTTAATAATTTTTGACATTTTAACAAAAACACATTTACAGGAAGAACTGTACATTTTTATACGACCACATTTTCCAAAAACTCTGTTAAATATCTGCTCCGCATTAAGATTCAAGATTAATGTCTGCAGAAAGATTGGGGTGTCCGTTATGACATGACCTGACACCTTGAGTTGGAAAAAATCCATTTTGGTTATTGAACTACAGTAAGTGAAGTGGATATACACCCGGTAACCGAATTGCGGTAACAGAATTTCATGGGTCCCTGATCTGTACTACACAGAAATGCATAATTATGGATATGAATGTCATGGTGCTGTATCCTAAATAGACACACAAAGGTAGCAACATGTAATATCCTCCTTTGCATATTTGGGTATTATTCTACACACGGCTATTATTTTAATGTGCTCCGACACCAAAAAAGACCACATTTGGTTGGTCAGGATCTGAACCAATCATAGATGTCTATGTTTCACAAGTTTGGACATAAAAGTACACCACAGTAAAGCTCAGAACAGTACAGCACAGAATGGAACAGTAGAGTTCAATTGCGTATCGTCAAGTAGAGTATTGTACAGTACAGTAGAGTATAGTTCACTATTCTACTCTACTGTACAGTTTTATACTCTACTTTTCTGTAYTGTACTGTACTGAAATATACTCTACTTTTCTTTACTGTACACTACTGTACTGTAATATACTACTCTACTTTTCTTTACTGTACTCTACTGTACTGTGCTGTCCACAGCCTTCTGGACAGGACAATATCTGAACCAATCATGGATGTTTATGTTTGGGCCAAATGAAGGCTGAAAGAGAAAGAAAACAGTTATGAGCTGAACATAACAGTATGCCAGTGGAAGGGAAGACAGTAGCAAATCAAATATTATTTGTCACATGCTTCGTAAACAACAGATGTAGACTAACAGTGATGCTTGCTTACGGGTCCTTTCCCAACAATGCAGAGTTAAGATAAATATATAAATAGTGACACAAGGAATAAAATGAGTAAAAGTAAAATGGCTATATACATGGAGTACCAGTACCGAGTCGATGTSCAGGGGTACAGGTAATTAAGGTAGCTATGTACATATAGGTAGGGGTAAAGGGACAAGACAGATAATAAGACGTATGTGGTGTGTGTGTGGCATCAATATGCATGCGTGCACGTGCTATGTGTGTGTGGGCGTGTGTGTGTGTGTGTGTGTGTGTGTGTGTGTGTGTGTGTGTGTTCGGGTGTCAGTGTAAGTATGTGTGAGTCCAGTGTGTGTGCAAAGAGTCAGTGCAAGAGAGAGTGCAAAAAAGGGTCAATGCAGGTCGTCCTTGTAGCCATTTGATAAGCGGTCTTATGGCTTGGGGTAGAAGCTGTTCAGGGTCCTGTTGGTTCTAGRCTTGGTGCACTGGTACCACTTGCCGTGAGGTAGCAGAGAGAACAGTCTATGGCTTGAGAACCTGAAAAAWAATCTCTACAGTCAAGCAGGCCCAGGCAGATACGAAGGTGTCGGTCATTGAAATAAAATAAAAACTCTAAAATAAAAAATCCCGACATGACCAGGGAAGTTGCAGAGAAAAGTTCACGTTTCATCCCAGTGTGGAAAAGACAACACGAACTTGACATTTGCTTCACTGTTGCTTTTCCTGCTACACTCCTCTTTACATGGGAGTGCACCAGACTGAGCTTTGAATGTAATAGCAGGGTTCCCTTCGACAAGATCGTTTGAGGTGAGGAAATCACAGCTTAGTCGATTAAATAAAACATGTATTTTGTGGTTTTTAGATATCTTTCTTGTCATATATCTTCAGAAAGACAAACACTAGCAACAAAAAGAAGAAGAGCTCTGAGCATTTAGTTTATAGGGAATACAGGGATGGATGGAGGGTTGGTATATATGACTAATCTATGCTACAGAGCATTTGGAAAGTATTCAGACCCCTTTACCTTTTCCACATTTCGTTACGTTACAGACTTGTTCTAAAATAGATTTTTTTTTATCTTCATACATCTACACACAATACCCCATAATGACAATGCAAAAACTGTTTTTTAGAAATGTTTGCAAATATATTAAAAAGTATTCAGACCCTTTACTATGAGACTTGAAATTGGGGTCAGGTGCATCCGGTTTCCATTGACCATCCTTGAGATGTTTCTACAACTTGATTGGAGTTCACCTGTCGTAAATTCAATTGATTCGACATGATTTGGAAAGGCACACACCTGTCTATACAAGACCCCACAGTTGACAGTGCATGTCAGAGCAAAAACCAAGCCATAAGACTGAAGGAATTGTCAGTAGTGTAACGTCCTGACCAGAGTTATTATGTGTTTTGCTTGTTTAGTGTTGGTCAGGACGTGAGCTGGGTGGGAATTCTATGTTGTGTGTCTAGTTTGTCTGTTTCTATGTCCAGCCTAATATGGTTCTCAATCAGAGGCAGATGGTAATCGTTGTCCCTGATTGAGAATCATATATAGGAGGCTTGTTTTGTGTTGGGATTTTGTGGGTGTTTGTTTCCTGTCTCTGTGATTGTCTGCACCAGATAGGTCTGTCTYGGTTTTTGCACATTTGTTATTTTGTATTGTTGTTTGTAGTGTTTCACTTGTTCTTTATTAAACATGTTTAACACTAGCCGCGCTGCACTTTGGTCCTCTCCTTCACCCCTGGAGAAAATCGTTACAGAAACACCCACCAAAACCCGACCAAGCAGCGTGGCAACGGGCAGCGACAGCAGCAGAGACAGACAGAGGAATGGACATGGGAAGATGTCTAAACGGCAAGGGTTGCTACACATGGGAGGAGATCCTGGCTGGAAAGGATCGCCTCCCATGGGAACAGCTGGAGGCACGCGAGGAAGAGCAGAGGCAACCGGAGAGAGGAACTGGAGGTATGAGGGTACGGCGACTAGCACGGAAGCCCGAGAGGCTCACCCAAAATTTTCTTGGGGGGGTGGCTAAAGGGGAGTGTGGCGAAGCCGGGTTGGATACCTGAGCCAACTCCCCGGGCTTACCGTGGAGTGAGTGGGCGTCGTACTGGTCAGACACCGTGTTATGCGGTGGAGCGCACGGTGTCCCCAGTACGTGTGCTTAGCCCAGTGCGGGCTATTCCACCTTGCCGCACTGGTAGGGCTAGGTTGGGCATCGAGCCGGGTGCCATGAAGCCGCCCAACATATCTGGCCTCCAGTACGTCTCCTCGGCCGCGGCATACATGGCACAGCCTCACAGGTGGTGTCCCCGGTTCGCCTGCATAGCCCAGTGCGGGCTATTCCACCTCGCCGCACTGGCAGGCTACGGGGACCATTCAACCTGGTAAGGTTGGGGAGGCTCGGTGCTCAAGAGCGCGTGTCCTCTTCACGGTCCGGTATATCCGGCGCACCTTCCCGCCCAGCCCAGTACCACCAGTTGCCTACACCACGCACCAGGCTTCCAGTGCATCTCCAGAGCCCTGTTCCTCCTCCACGCACTCTCCCTATGGTGCGTGTCTCCAGCCCAGTGCCTCCAGTTCCGGCACCACGCACCAAGCCCCTGTGCGTCTCCAGAGCCCTGTAGCACTGTTCCTTCTTCCCCACTCGCGCTGAGGTGCGTGCCCCTCAGCCCGGTCCCTCCAGTTCCGGTACACGCACCAGGCCTATAGTGCGCCTCGAGTCCAGTGTGCCCGTGTCTGCTCCCCGCCACTCGCCCTGAGGTGCGTGCCCTCAGCGCCGGTACCCTCCGTTCCGGCACCACGCATCAGGCCTATAGTGCGTCTCAGCCGGCCAGAGTCTGCCGTCTGCCCAGCGGTGCTGAACTGCCCGTCTGCCCAGCGGCGCTGAACTGCCCGTCTGCTCAACGCCGTCTGAACTGTCCGTCTGCCCCCGCGTCTGAGCTGGCCATCTGCCAAGCGCCATCGGAGCCATCCGTCTCCCCAGCGCCATCTGAGCCATCCATCTCCCCAGCGCCATCTGAGCCATCCGTCTCCCCAGCACCATCTGAGCCATCCGTCTCCCAGCGCCGTCTGAGCCATCCGTCTTTCCCGAGCCGTTAGAGCCGCCCGTCTGTCCGAGCCGTCGAGCCGTGTTCGTCAGTCAGGAGCCGCTAGAGCCATTCGTCAGTCAGGATCTCGCCAGGGCGCCCAACCAGACAGGATCTGCCCAGAAGCCGCCAACCAGACGGATCTGCCAGAGCCGCCAACCAGACAGGATCTGCCAGAGCCGCCAACCAGACAGGATCTGCCGGAGCCGTCAGCCAGCCATGAGCGTCCAGAGCCGTTCAGCCACAGTCATGAGCTGCCCTTACAGTCATGAGCTGCCCTACAGTCATAGCTGCCCTACAGTCATGAGCTGCCTACATCATGAGCTGCCCTACAGTCATGACTGCACTCAGTCCGGAGCTGCCCATCAGTCCGGAGCTGCCACTCAGTCCGGAGCTGCCACTCAGTCGCGGAGCTGCCACTCAGTCGGAGCTTGCCATTAGTCCGGAGTTGCCTCTCTGTCTGAGCTACTCTCTGTCCTGAGCTACCTCTCTGTCCTGAGCTAACCTCTCTGTCCTGAGCTACCTCTCTGTCCTGGCTACCTCTCTGTCCTGAGCTACCTCTCTGTCCTGAGCTACCTCCAAAATCATGTGGGGGCCTTGGGGAGGATTCTTAGGCCAAGGTCGTGGGCGAGGGTCGCCACTCAAAGGACGCTAAGGAGGGGGCAAAGACAGTGGTGGAGTGGTGTCCTCGTCCACCGCCGGAGCCGCCAGGCGGACAGATGCCCACCAAGACCCTCCTCTTGAGTTGTAGGGGTGCGTTCGGAGTCCGCACCTCAGGAGGGGGTACTGTACGTCCTGACCAGAGTTATTATGTGTTTTGCTTGTTAGTGTTGGTCAGGACGTGAGCTGGGTGGGAATTCTATGTTGTGTGTCTAGTTTGTCGTGTTTTATGTCCAGCCTAATATGGTTCTCAATCAGAGGCAGATGGTAATCGTTGTCCCTGATTGAGATCATATATAGGAGGCTTGTTTTGTGTTGGGATTTTGTGGGTGTTTGTTTCCTGTCTCTGTGATTGTCTGCACCAGATAGGTCTGTCTCGGTTTTTGCACATTTGTCTATTTTTGTATTGTTGTTTGTAGTGTTTCACTTGTTCTTTATTAAACATGTTTAACACTAGCCGCGCTGCACTTTGGTCCTCTCCTTCACCCCTGGAAGAAAACCGTTACAAGTAGAGCTCCAAGACAGGATTGTGTTGACGCACAGATCTGGGGAAGGGTACCAACAACTTTCTGCAGCACTGAAGGTCCCCAAGAACAAAGTGGCCTCCATCATTCTTAAATGGAAGAAGTTTGGAACCACCAAGACTCTTCCTAGAGCTGGCTGCTTGGCCAAACTGAACAATCGGGGGAGAAGGGCCTTGGTCAGGGAGGTGACCCRATGGTCACTCTTGCTCCACAGTTCACTCTTGCTCCAGAGCTCCAGAGTTCCTCTGTGGAGATGGGAGAACCTTCCAGAAAGACAACCATCTCTGCAGTACTCCACCAATCAGGCCTTTATGGTACAGTGGCCAGACGGAAGCCACTCCTCAGTAAAAGGCACATGACAGCCCGCTTGGAGTTTGCCAAAAGGCACCTAAAGGACTCTCGGACCATGAAAACAAGATTTTCTGGTCTGATGAAATCAAGATTGAACTCTTTGGCCTGAATGCCAGGCGTCATGTCTGAAAGAAATCTGGCACTATCCCTACGGTGAAGCATGGTGGTGGCAGCATCATGCTGTGGGGGTGTTTTTCAGTGACAGGGACTGGGAGACTAGTCAGGATCGAGGCAAAGATTAATGGAGCAAAGTACAGAGAGATCCTTGATGAAAACCTCCTCCAGAGCGCTCAGGACATCAGCCTAGGACAAAGGTTCACCTTCCAACAGGACAATGATCCTAAGCACACAGCCAAGACAACACAGGACTAGCTTCGGGACAAGTCTCTGAATGTCCTTGAGGGGCCCAGCCAGAGCCCGGACTTCAACCCGATAGAACATCTCTGGAGAGACCTGAAAATAGCTGTGCAGCGACGCTCCCCATCCAACCTGACAGAGCTTGAGAGGATCTGCAGAGAAGAATGGGGGGAAAAATCCCCAAATACAGGTGTTCCAAGCTTGTAGAGTCATACCCAAGAAGACTCAAGGCTGTAATCAATGCCAAATGTGCTTCAACAAAGTACTGAGCAAAGGTTCTGAATACTTACACGACCATTCAAAAGTTTGGGGTCACTTAGAAATGTCCTTGTTTTTGAAAGCAAAGCACATTTTTTGTCCATTAAAATAACAGAAAATTTATCAGAAATACAGTGTAGACATTGTTAATGTTGTAAATGACTATTGTAGCTGGAAACGGCAGATGTTAATGGAATATCTACATAGGCATATAGAGGCCCATGATCAGCAACCATCACTCATGTGTTTCCAATGGCAGGTTGTGTTAGCTAATGCAAGTTTATAATTTTAAAAAGCTAACTGATCATGAGAAAACACTTTTGCAATTATGTTAGCACAGCGGAAAACTGCTGTACTGATTAAAGAAGCAATAAAACTGGCCTTCTTTAGACTAGTTGAGTRTCTGRAGAATCAGCATCAGTTCGATTACAGGCTCAAAATGACGAGAAACAATGTACTTTCTTCTGAAAATCGTCATCCTATTCTTGTTCTGAGAAATGAAGGCTATTGCATGCGAGAAATTGCCAAGAAACTGAAGATCTCATACAACGTTGTGTACTACTCCCTTCGAAGAACAGTGCAAACTGGCTCTAACCAGAATAGAAAGAGAAGTAGGAGGCCCCGGTGCACAACTGAGCAAGAGGACAAGTACATTAGAGTGTCTAGTTTCAGAAACAGACGCCTCACAAGTCCTCAACTGGCAGCTCCATTAAATAGTACCCRCAAAACACCAGYCTCAACGTCAACAGTGAAGAGGCGACTCCTGGATGCTGGCCTTCTAGGCAGAGTTCCTCTGTCCAGTGTCTGTGTTCTTTTACACAACTTAATATATGGCTTTTTCTTTGCAACTCTGCCTAGAAGGCCAGCATCCCGGAGTCGCCTCTTCACTATTGACGTTGAGACTGATGTTTTGCCGGTACTATTTAATTAATTAGAGTATGATAGCTAAGGAGATGGAGAAAACACCTGTCTCCAGATTACATCTTCAAACTAAGGGCAACCATGGCATCCGTGAAAGGGAGAAGCGTCCAACCATGATGTATATGGGTAAGAGAGTCTACCTAGCAACATTTTMAGATATTACATGTTTCTAATCATTTCAAGTTAAAGTGTACTGTTAGCTAGCTTGCTAACTTTAGGTGGCTGGCTTGCTAGCTAATGGTACGTGTTTAATCTTATTATTAGTATCTCAGAGCCATTTGCTTGGCTAGTTAAAGCATACGGTTAGCTAGCTAACATTGAACCTGGTTGGTTCGCTACCTGCAGAATCATGCAGTGTAGTAGCATCATGAGTTGGGATTATGGTTCATTGTTTACCTAGCTAGCTACATGTCTTAACAAAAGACTCCACTATGCAGGTAACCATTTCGGGTGCGTTCTTAAATTCAGTCTAGCCATATACTCCGATTTCAGAGCACTCTCATCTGAGTGTGTCAGAGTGCAGAATAACTGATGAATTTACAAATGCTCAACACCCTTTGAATATGGCCGGTGTCAGTAAACGTTGGGAAAAGGGTGTAATTAAATTGTTGTCAGCAGCACAGTTACATTCACCAACGCTCTGGATAACATGAAAACAGCCTAACCTCATCTGCTAGGGCGAGTAAAATGGTCCGAGTGGGGTGTTCTCTCATTTGTGTCTGGAAGTAGCTAGCAAGCTAGACAATGTTAGCCAGTTAGCGTGGGTGTTTGACTGCCGTTGTGAGGTCAGAACGCTTGGATCAACCCTACTCATCGGCCAGAGTGTCTAGTGTGCGCTCTGAATGCACGAACAGACAATCTGACAGCACAGTTGAAGTCACCAACGCTCTGGAAAACACAAAAACAACCCAACCAGCTCTGCTAGGGTGAGTAATGTTTAGTGAGCTGTTCTCTCATTTGTGTCTGGAAGTAGCTTGCAAGTTAGCCAGTTAGTTTGGGTGCTTGACTGTTGTTAGTACAGAACGCTTAGATCAACCCTTAAAGAGATAGGTCAGGCTAAAGCTTAAGAGTGTGTGAATGATGATGAATGGCTGAAGAGAAAAAATAGCTCTCCAGTTGGTACCAATACATTCAAAGGCCATTTTCTCAAAAGTGAGGTTACAAGTTTATCAACTTTCAAAGCAGAATTACTTTCCCATTGTTCCTCAAATGCAGTGTATGATATACCATTTTGTAGCTCTGTGTCTCTGCTTTTATCCAATGTAAAAAACACAATTTCAAATTTTGAATCAAGGAGATCGGTTACATTTGGCAAACACTGACCAGTTATTGCACTATTTTGACCAATGCGATATAACCGTTTATTAGTGGTTAACAAATGATTAAATAATTGTTAATATTTCATTTTAGCCCCTTTATATACTTTTCCAAATGAAGCCTTATTGTAAAGTGTTAGCAAGATGAATCAAGAAATCTGTCATAAATGTTGATGTTTTTGCAGAGGTCTTAGTCGCGCAGTTTTAAATCTAGCTAAGATGTTTGGTGCAGTATTTTTCAAATATATTCTCTTCTCAGGAAAACTAGTTGTCTCTTGTTGAATGACAAAACRAATGTAATGTTCCAACTCCTACTAGGAGTAGTATTGTTGACCAATCACTGACGAAGAAGTGTAGACTGGCTACCGAACTTCGACTTGCCTGGGATCACATCTTCCTCACCATGCCGCTGTTAGATCAGCACTTCTGTGGGTTCAAGATAATCAGTGTCATCAAGAAGTGTCTTCGCTCACCTCATCAGCTGTTTCACAGTCCTCAAGGCTTCCTTCTTCCCGCAGGGCACAAGCCAGGGCACTTCTCAGCTCTCTGCGGTGCACTTTCCTTACCATCCTGCTCAGCTGGAGCAATGGAATAAACCACTGGGTGGACCTTTGGCCGTCGAACCACCCGATAGAGTGTAGGGGTTAGGCATCCTGGATCTTGTGTGACCTCTGACCGAATGGTTTCTGGTGTAGTTCGCTCACCTGACTGCTATACCTCTGATCTCTGAGCTGCCTCCTTGCATTCAGTCACTGCTGCACATGGTCATATGCTTCGCCCAAGGACTGCTGGTGCTCCTGTACCCAATCATCCACATTGCTCTCTCCAGAATCCTCTGTGTCCACACTTACTGTAGAAACTATTATAACATAATAAGGCACTTTGATAGAAACGCACACATTTCCAAAGTTATTATTAGTAATGAAAACAACAATGACTGCGATGCGGGCAACAGTCGGAGAATGTGAGCACGTGTGTGTAGATCCTGTTCTGACGGGAGATGCATAAATGTCTGCAGACTTGAACTGCACAAACAATTGGGAAGTGCTTGGGGAATTTTGTCCAGGTCAGAAATGTAAAAAAAATATGAATTTGTCCGCAAATGTAAAAAGGCCTACTTTTATGTGAATGAATGAGGAGGCGGAACACACCTCAATTCAAACTGTTCTTACAAACTAAAAACYTGTTAGAAAATCATTTGAAATTGACAAGTTGAAACAGCCTATACATAACTACAGGCTGCATGCCTTGGTTTGAGGGCAGCGCGGATTAAATGTACTGTTGCGTAACAATCACATTCTGGAATGGAGAGAACATTCTAACATCACGTGTGAAAAGGTTAAATAAATAGACCTACACCACTTTTAACAGCACATTACTCAACACTAGTGAGACTCATGTCGCCTATGGTGGGCCTACAGTATATCGAAAAATATGACGTGACTCTCCGCCAATAATTACATATAGATGATTGGAAGATTCTAAATTAAAACCAAAAGCCGCCTCACGGTTCTCCCGGTGGCGGCCAGCATGGGTATCAGTAGCAAAGCATTTTGCATTGCGATTGTGGTGAYTTAGACAGCTGCTCCATTGGGGAGGCCCCATCCACTATGTAGCAAAATAAAGAGAGGTGTTAGTAAAGGTATATTGTCCTGCTAATAGCCCATAATAGGCTATTATAATACTGTACACGGTGTCCAGGTCAGGATAACCAAAACATATATTTATTAAAGACTATCAGAAAGAATATACTTATTTATTTTGATCCAAAGCCATGACTGAGTGCTCAGCTTTATGTTGGTTTTTATTTTTATTTCACCTTTATTTAACCAGGTACGCCAGTTGAGAACAATTTCTCATTTACAACTGCGACCTGGCCAAGATAAAGCAAAGCAGTGCGACACAAACACAGAGTTACGCATGGGATAAACAAATGTACAGTCAATTACACAATAGACAAATCTATACACAGTGTGTGCAAATGTAGTAAGATTAGGGAGGTGGGGCAATAAATAGGCCATAGTGGCGAAATAATTACAATTTAGCAGTTAACCACTGGAGTGATAGATGTGCAGAAGAYGAATGTGCAAGTAGAGATCCTGGGGTACAAAGGAGCGAAAAATAAATAGCAATATGGGGATGAGGTAGTTGGGTGGGCTATTTACAGATGGGCAGTGTACAGGTGCAATGATCGGTAAGCTGCTCTTACAGCTGATGCGTAAAGTTAGTGAGGGAGATATAAGACTCCAGCTTCAGTGATTTTTGCAATTCGTTTCAGTCAGCAGAGAACTGGAAGGAGTTGGCTTTGGAGATGACCAATGAAATATACCTTCTGGAGCGCGTGCTACGGGTGGATGCTGCTATGGTACCAGTGAACTGAGATAAGGCGGGGCTTTACCTAGCAAAGACTTATAAATGACCTGGAGCCAGTGGGTTTGGCGACGAATATGAAGCGAGGGCCAGCCAACGAGAGCATACAGGTCGCAGTGGTGGGTAGTATATGGGGCTTTGGTGACAAAATGGATGGCACTATGATAGGTGCCGGCTATATGACTGAGCCATTAACTTGATAATACATAACAATATTTTGGAGGTTATTTCGTTAAAAAAAATAACTAAAGTGAGCGAATGTAATCTGAATAAAATGCCAAAATAATCTTTGTAAAGGCCAAAACATTTATTTATGTTTTTAGAGGGAGAGAAACGTCCCTATGGGATTCACAATCACGGTCGGATGTGATACATAATAATAATAACACTTAACTTAGAAATACATTTGACAATAGAATTCTCCCTCTACCCTCCACCTAGGCAAGTCTATTGTCCAGCTACCTGCTAGAACAACGGGAACGTTTCCCTGGTCAGCGCCATTATTAGTGCAATGTCCCTTAAAGAGCCCGCACTGCTGCTCGATCATCCTATATTTCCAACTTATTTGAGGAGAATAGGAAAAATCCTAAAAGTATTTTTGATACAGATCGCAAAGCTAAGCAAAAAGCAGCATTCCCCAAGAGAGGATGGCTTTCAGTTCAGCAGTAATGMATTCAGGAACTTCTTTGACGAAAAGATCATGATCATTAGAAAGAGTATGCATCTGCATATTTCTCCAAAGCTCAGTTGTCCTGAGTCTGCACCACACTGCCAGTACCTAAAAAAAACTCACGTTTTTTAATCTTATATCTCTTGACACATTCATGAAAATAGTCATGGCCTCTAAACTTTCAAGCTGCATACTGGACCCTATTCCAACTAAACTACTGAATGAGCTGCTTCCTGTGCTTGGCCCTCCTATGTTGAACATAAACGTCTCACTATCTACCGGATGTGTACCAAACTCACAAAAAGTGGCAGCAATAAAGCCACAATCAAAAAAGCCAAACTTTGACCAAGAAAATGTAAAAAACTATCGGCCTATATTGAATCTCCCATTCCTCTATAAATATTTTGAAAAAGCTGTTGCGCATTAACTCACTGCCTTCCTGAAGACAAACAATGTATATAAAAAGCTTCAGTCTGGTTTAGTCTGCACTCGTGAAAGTTGTAAATTAGCTTTTAATGGCGTCAGACCAAGGCTCTGCATCTGTGCTGCTTTTGACACCATCGATTACCACATTCTTTTGGAGAGATTGGAAACCCAAATTGGTCTACAAGGACAAGTTCTGGCCTGGTTTACATCTTATCTGTTGGAAAGATATTAGTTTGTCTCTGTGGATGGTTTGTCCTCTGACAAATCAATTGTAAGTTTCCTCAAGGTTCAGTATTGTWTTCACTACATATTTTACCTTTTGGTGATGTCATTCGGAAACAATGTTAACTTTCACTGCTATACAGATGATACACAGCTGTACATTTCGATTAAACGTGGTGAAGCCCTAAAATTGCCCACCCTGGAAGCCTGTGTTTCAGACATAAAGAAGTGGATGGCGGCAAATGTTTTACTTTTAAACTTGGACAAAACAGAGATGCTAGTTCTAGGTCCCAAGAAACAAAGAGATCTTCTGTTGGATCTGACAATTAATCTTGATGGTTGTACAGTCGTCTCAAATTAAACTGTGMAGAACTTCGGCGTTACTCTGCACCCTGATCTCCATTTTGACTAAACATATCAAGGATATTTCAAGGACAGCTTTTTTCCATCTTTGTAACATTGCAAAAATCCTAAACCTTTTGTCCAGAAAATATACAGTAAAGCTAATCCATGCTTTTGTCACTTCTAGATTAGACTACTGCAATGTTCTACTTTCCAGCTACCCAGATTAAGCACTAAATAAACTTCAGTTATTGCTAGACACGGCTGATGGAATCTTGACTAGAACCAACATTTGTTATCATATTACTCCAGTGTTAGCCTCTCTACACTGGCTTCCTGTTAAGGCTAGGGCTGATTTCAAGGTTTTACTGCTAACCTACGAAGCATTACATGGGCTTTCWCCTACTTATCGCTCTGATTTGGTGCTGCCGTACATACCTACACGTATGCTATGGTCACAAGACGCAGGCCTCCTTATTGTCCCTAGAATTTCTAAGCAAACAGCTGGAGGCAAGGCTTTCTCCTATAGAGCTACTCTTTATCTCACAAAGACACAGCAGCTGGAACCAAAAATCTCAMATTTGGACACATCAGACCAAAGGACAGATTTACACTGGTCTAATGTCCATTTTGATGTCTTTCCTTTTCCCCCCTCCCCAGTGTGTTTAATATTAGATTGCCCGCTTGTGGACTGAGATACAGCAAGTTAACTGTTGGATCCACTSACATAGTTATTTAGCACAACAGCCTAGAATAGCATAGCACAACAAACAGGTTGTATAAGTTAGAATGAATTGTACCTGTAGAATTATTGTCTATAACCATGCTCTCCTGATACTACACTGTTCGTGTAGGCCTTGGCCTGAGGGTGACTCAAACAAGAGTCTGTAACATGACAATATCAGTGACTGTATAGCAAACAAAGAGATCACAATAACCTCTGTCATCACCTCCTTCTGCAGCTTCTGCACTGCCACACAACTAGTGAGACAGATTGTAGGAATGTCTGATGCAAGAATAGGACACATTACAAGAGTAGGGAGAAGACAAAAATGGATTAATGCCTATGCTACGTATCTTAGTCCGTTCCGCTCTGACATCGCTCATCCATATGTATATAGTCATTCCTACTTAGATTTGAGTGTATTGTGTATATGTTGTGTAATTTGTTAGATATTACTGTACTGTCATTTTACTACACCCGCAATAACATCTGCTAATCACGAGTATGTGACTAATGAAATTTGATTTGGTTTTGATGCTTCAACTATAGCCTACGCTACCATCAAATACAAGGTGTCTATTCCCGCTCAGCTTTCATCATAACGTACTCTGCCCTTTAAACAATGAACATTTGCCCTCAAAAGTATTCTAAGGTTGCACTTTGATCAGAAGAAAGCATTGACATTCATAAATGCATAACAGGGTGGATAGAATATAAATGACAAGGCACATTTTATTCCAATGTAAATTAGAATTGTTTTGCAGTTTTTCCCTAAAATTGTATGTTCCTGTAAAGAAATGAAAGTTAAATCAACAAACATCAAGATGGCATGAGGTTAACCTTGAAATACCGCTATAAACCAACTGCATAAGCCTATAGTATGAGTAGGTTGATGGGGCCTTTGTAGCTAAATCTTCCACTCTATAGGCAATGATTTCCTTCCATTCCATTTTCATGAAGTACAGCCTCTTATTCTCTTCTGAAAACGTTTTCATGCACTGCACTGTGCTCCACTGCAGCAACCGTGTTGCCTTCAAATGTGTGGTTACCGGAATCTGGAGAGGGACTGCTACACTAACAAAATAGCTACAGTAACAAAATAATGCAATAACAGGTTGTTTCCTTCTCTGAGAGAAACCTTTGATCCTCTTCTTTCTAGTTTTGAAATAAACAAGTCCAGTCTAGCTTTCTTTATTTGGAAGCCCACTACGTGTTGAGTGAATGTACTGGAGGATACAACTGGAGGAAACATCTTCGCTCCTCAAAAACTCATTCAATGCTCTTAGAATAATCACAATCACTAACATTTCAACCGAATATCCTGAAAAGGTAGGAAAACAATAACATTTATGAAAAGTCAGGATATTTTCAAGTCCTAAATTTGTTCAAATAACAATTTAAGGGTTAGGTTTAGCGTTACGGGTTAGGGAAAATAGGATTTTTACACTCTAAAAAGTCCAGAAATTTCACGAAAACAAAGCTGTGCGTGTRTGTCTRACCAATCATCTCTSATTGGCAAATCGGATCTTGCCATTAACTGACCCTTTATGATAAGAAAATATGACAATGAATAATTGAAAATATTGTCCAACCTGAAATGAATATGCAACAGAAGCATGTTGTTTTTGCACCTATCCCATAAATCCAAATAAATGAATCCATCAATGTAACCCAGAGAAGTGGTTAACAGCTGTGAATTTGGTTACCATGAATGACCCATAAATGTACATGGAGAGCTAATATTAATAATATGCATATACATCTCTCCTGGCTCAAAGTAGAGGAGAGTTAACTTCATCACTACTTGTATTTGTGAGAAGTATTGACATGATGAATGCACGAGCTGTCTGTTTAAAACACAGCTCAGACACCCATGCAGACAAGACATGCCACCAGAGGTCTCTTCACAGTCCCCATGTCCAGAACAGACTATGGGAGGTGCCCAGTACAACATCTGTCTCTTATACACATCTAGATGTGTATAAGAGATGGACCTCAGGAAGAGTGGGAATGGGGATCCATAATAAATACAAATACAAACATAACTACTCGCAGGAAATTAGGGTGTCAATGTGTGGAATGTAAGATGTGCTTTATTTTTCATCATCTTAGCTTATCACAAGTGGCTGCATTTCCCCAGAAATCTTGAAAAGGATGAAGAAAGCCAAAGGTGCCAGGGGGAGTGACGGAGATTGAAAGCTAATGGTGGAATCTGCTAAAGCAGGGAACAGAATATTAAAGCAGTGTGAACACCTTCCCTCTCTTGACAAAAAGCCTGCTACAAAAAAGTATCATTTTGCATACTGTACATGTGTCAAATTCACTGTCCTMCTTATGTAAAACACAAACCTCAGATCGGCATCTTCAGTCAAATATGAATTTCCCAAATTGCAGTATTTACCAGTACTGTAACAGGAACCACACAGGTTTTTTGATTAGTCTCTAAAAGACTAATTAGTGAATAGATAAACCCTGGGTAAACTTCTCATTCACCTCTTGCTGAACAAATTTGATAAAATTACAACAGGCACCAATTGCAATGAAATTAATCATTAATTAATAAGGGAATACGATTATGACTAGATTGAATACTTACATGTGGGGCTGTCCCTATTAACTGCTCCATKTTTTGGAGTGGTTGATACAAATTATGAGGTAGCAACTAACTGAAAGGTATGCTATCCTGAGGTGCATTCTGTACCCCACAATGTTCCATGGTTCCTTTAGATGTGTATAGCTTGTGGGCTCTGCCCCGATCACTCCCTAGTTATGCTCATAGTCACTTCCTGGTTTGAGTGGGTGTGTCAGAAGTGGGATGCACTGTTGAGTGCTACATCCCGAGGAGTTTGTGCTGATTGTACGGAGATTGTGAGAGCCAGTTAAATGGCATCCCTTGACAAGGCAAAAACAATATGTATGTCAGGAGAAGTGCAGTATTATCATAAGGAGAGTTATACTTGGAATATGGAGGAGGAATGGAGGGAAAAAGAGGGAGAGGTGGTCTGAGAGAGGGAGGAAAAGAGTGAGTTTGAGTCGGTTAAAAATGGCAGAAAAAAAGGAGATGGTTTGTTAAAAGAGAATGGTAGAAAGTGTAAGCAGAATGAGTTGAAGATAGGCGTAGAAATGGAAGTGAATGAGGGTGAAGTATCAGAGGTGGTAGGTGTGGTGAAGTTCTCGGAGCCCGAGGCTTTTACCGAGGGTCAGGATAAAGATGAGTCTCTGACAGTAGGAGTGAAGTTTTTGGAAAAAGTGGACCCTTGCCTTTTGGCTGATCAATTTGATGTTTCAGGGTGGTTGAAAACTGTTGGGTGCTGTGGAATTGGTGAGGGTAACCAGAAGTGGTCTTGTGATAATGATATGTGTTTCTGCTGGTCAGAGGGAGCAGGCGCTCTGTGTTCAACRAATGGGGGCAAGAGATGTGAATTGTTTTGCTCTCAAGAAAAGGGTGCCATTGAAAGGAGTGATYACTGGGGTAGCGGATAMTGTGAAAGCTGACCAACTGAAGGGGAAGATTCCCGGTGTTTGTGATACTCGTTGTTTGGTGCGAAGCAGACAGGGTGGCGTGAGTGGAGAAACTGAAGAGTCATTGTCAGTTCTTTTGAGTTTTGATGTTGAGTCTTTGCTGGACAAAGTGATGTTASGATATATAAGTTATCCTGTACGAGCTTTTGTGCAGACTACATTATGTTTTTACAGGTGTCAAGCTTATGGGCATGTGGCAGCAGTGTGTTGGAGAAAGGATCCTAGGTGTGAGAAGTGTGCAGAAGGGCATGAGACAAAGGAATGTGCAGCATTGGGGAAAGTAGTGGTGTATGTTATTTGTAGGGGTGTCCATGGCTGGGGATCAGAAATATCCCTTGTGAGAGAGGCAGGATGAGGTTTCCAGGGATAGAGTAGTGCAGAAGTTGTCGTATGCTGAGGCAGTGAAGAAAGTAGAGGAAGATGGGGGAGGGATCCTGAGAGGAGTGGTGTAAGTAGTAAATCTGTACCAGTACAGAGGGATAAACCAAGAAGTGATATGTTTCAGTAAGATTACATTTTTGGCATTGAGAGTAATGGTTATCAACTGTACTGCAGGTATGGAACGGAACATAAGTCGCAGAAAGTAGAGGTTGTGGTGGCAGCTGCAGAGAGGTTTTTGGGTGTGCGAAACTTGACATCAGAAGAGTTAAAGGGTGTGTTAAGAGGTGGCGTCCCATCCTTTCAGGCTGGCCCTGAAGTAGGACTAAATATATTTAAATATTGGAGTATGGTACTTATTATTATTTTTTGTGACTGTACTGTTTGATGCTAGGGTATTTTTTGTCGATTTTTTTAGAAGGGAAAAAAATTCAGCAAAGTATAAGGGAGTTAAACTCCAGTCTAGTAGGTGGCGGTAATGCAACATTTATTCGATGCCGACCGCCGTTAAACCTCATCGAAGAAGAAGTGGCTGTGTCAGGAAAGGGAGACGCAATCTTGACTACATTTTGTGTTTGGAAATGTTTGGTAAATGTTTTAGTTTAGTAACACTTTAGTTACTTGACTAAAWCAGATACTTGACTTTGCATTTTTATTTGTGATTCAGAGACTGAGCCAATACATTTGAGTAAAGTTTTGTATATTTATGTAATTATGTATAATTATGTATCCTAGCTGATTCAATTGTGGAACACATACGTCATGCCCTCACTTATTATTGACATGCCCTTACTTATTTGTCTATTATAGGTGTTGGCTTTAGTGATAACTGCACGTTAAAACTGTTTAAAATGTTTAAACTGTCAAATAAAATCAAAATCAATCACTCAATCAATCAAACTTCAATAAGGTTGATTGTTACCAAATGTTAGCTTTGTTGAATACACATGGAAATCTTCTCTCTGTGCACAAACATATGTAGAAAGTAAGAGTAGACACATGACAAGAAAACATACACTAAATCTTTTCCCTGTAAATTTACAGCATTATGCTGGCACCAGAGTTGCCRTCTTAATACTGTAATTWTGCTTAACAGCAGAGATGCTGTAATATATTTTACAGTACTATTTCCTTTACTGTAAAACATATTACAGAATCCCTGCTGTAAATGTACATGGATGCTGTAAGGTTTTACACTAAGAAAAATAGTACAGTGAAATATATTACAGTATCTCTGCTGTAAAGCAAAATTACAGTATTAAGATGGCAACCCTGGTGCCAGGATAATGCTGTACATTTACAGTGAAATTCTTCCTGAAATCTAAATATAAGAAAAACAATACATGTATTCAAATTGGTAACAACATTAACAAATTAACAACAAAATGGACAATATAAGTAACAACAAGCACATATGTATCCAAATAACAGCATCATTACAACACTGATTTAAAACTATACTGTGTGTGTGGGGTGTAGGGGTGAGAGAGACAGAGACAGAGAGGGAGATGGAGTTAAAATTGGGATTGGGTACAACATAACTACCCAGCAGCTGCTGAAAATATTATTCCACTTCATAGCCACTTCTAGAAGATATTTACTAAAACTGAGCTTCATGTGTCTAACCCAACAGCATGAGTTTGGTGCCTGAAATGGATCATTTGAATCTACAGTAGGCACAAGCTATGACTGTAAAGAAATACAGTATGTTAGAGTAATTTTACAGGCTTCCAATTAAAGTTAACAGTATTTTTCCAAATTTTACCCATAATGCAGTGCAATCTACAGCATTAATGCTGTGAAACAYATTCACAGTATTTTACTGTTGAAATTACAGAAAAGTCTTACAATATATTGGATTGCACTGAGAGGGAATAGAAAAGTATTTCATTGATAAACACAACTCAAAACTCTTTGAATAAGCCCAACCCTACCTGGGAATCAGGCCTAGTGGGAGTGGGATGCATCATGTTGGTTCACTGCGGTTCACTGCGGTGTCCTACACTGTGGACCTGGCACACTCAGAAAGGTGAAGAGAGACTAGATTGGGGACTAGATTGAGAGCACAGTTTGACAAGTCAAAGGTCTGCTGGAAATAGTTGCAGAGCAAGAGTTGCTCCCGCTGTTTTTGGCTGTCCTCTTGTCAAGCTCGAACTTACAGACATTGTTGTATGTGCTCTAACTGAATGCGAATGCATTATAAAAAGTCTCTGCAGGCCCCTAAGATCTTGTCAAGATGACATATCTTCTGATTAAATCACAGGGCACGTACGTCTGATAATTTAGGCTAAATGCATTMATTATTTATAATGTTAGCATYGCTTGGCTAACATGCCTATTGGATGTAGAAAAGTATTGATGTAGATTTGCTTGGAATTTTTTCAGTCCACACATCTCCGTTGGAGAAAATAAATGTARCCAGTGGCACCTAGTGTCTGATGTAAGAAGAGGTGAGATTTAGGGATAAGTAGTGAGACGGAACTCTCGACTAGCGAGCAGGTGTTTCTGCTACGGACAACAAAGCAGGGTGCACACTCCTTGTCCATACCCAGAGGGTTGTGTTCGTCAGAGTAAGTTCAACATTTGGTAAGCTAAGTTTTGTAAATTTTTCTGTAAATGTTGTACTGCTTACTCAAGTAAACAAAAGGCATCTGAAACATTGATTTGTGTTGCCATGACATCTTCAATTCTGCTTTCAGGGAGATGCGGCTTGGAAGCCGGTCGTGAGTGTATGGGTTGGGAACAGGGTATAGCCCGGGGACATTAAAGGTATGCATATATTACATGGGAATGTGAAGCAAGTCTTTAATGTTTTGCATTTAATAAAGTATTCAAGTTTTAATATTGCTGTTATAATTTTATTTTGCAGAAAGTTTGAGAAGCCTTTCACTTCTCTCACAGTGTTATTAGTTTAAGTCCGTCCATTACATTAACATTAGGTAGCTAGGTAGTTAGTTTGTTTGTCTAGTACGAGCGGGCAAATGAGCTGGTATTCAAGGCAAAAGACTTGGAATTGCCCTGGCTGGTGGACTAGTTTTAATTTTCTTTCTTATATGTTCATTTGTCTGTCGTATTTTGTCACCACTTCCCCAGAGACCTCCAGGGCTGGCTGTATTTAGGAGGGAGTGATTTACAGTAGTTCAGAGAGCAGAGGAAAGTCCCATTTACACATGTGTGCAAGCTAATTATTACAAGTGTTTTCTTCTTGCCAAGAGTGTGTAATCACGAATGTGCTATTCTACAAGGATTGCATGATCACAAGTGTGTTATTCTGCAAAGTGTTTCAACACAAGTGTGCTATTGTTAAGAGTGCCAGTAGCGGTGTGTGGGTAAAATCACTGGGGAAGCCAAGCCATGAAAACCTACTGTATGTGTTGTGATAATTTAATTGTTTGCTCTATAACCTGTTAGTTCATATCCCTTACGACGAGGATATATAGGCTTAAGGCTGAGACAAATAAAAAGACACAGTGGCAGAATGAATTTAACCACACCTTTGTTTCATCACAAAACTAGAGTGCAACATCTGTCCGGTGAAGTCCACAAAGCATATTGCATTTTACAAACAGTTACATGACCTACAGCATGGTCAAGTAAGTTAATTTATGGCTGAAGTCCTGTTAACGGGATCGATATGACAACAGCCAGTCGAAGTGCAGGGCGCCAAATTAAAAAAACTGAAATCTCATAATTAAAATTCCTCAGACATTCCTGTGTCTTATATCATTTTAAAGGTAATATTGTTGTTAATCCCACCAAAGTGTCCGATTTCAAATAGGCTTTTCAGCGAATGCACTACAAATGATTATGTTAGGTCACCACAAAACCACAATAATCACAGCCATTTTTTCCAGCTAAAGATAGCTTCACAAAAAMCAGAATAGAGATAAAATTAATCACTAACCTTTGATTATCGTCATCAGATGACACTCATAGGAGTTCATGTTACACAATACATGCATGTTTTGTTTGATTAAGTTCACTGTAAATGTCGGAAATATTAACTTCTTATGGCTGAAGGGRCAGTATTGAGTAGCTTGGATGAAAGGTGCCCATTGTAAACGGCCAGCTCCTCAGTCTCAGTTGCTAATATATGCATATTATTATTAGTATTGGATAGAAAACACTCTAAAGTTTCTAAAACTGTTTGAATTAAGTCTGTGAGATTAACAGAACTCATATGGCAGGCAAAAACCGGAGAAGTTCCACTTCCTGTTTGTATTTTTTCTGGGGGTGCCATATTTTCAACCAAGCTCTTATTCAAAATACAGAGACATATGGATGAGTTTTCACTTCCTACGGCTTCCACTAGATGTCAGCAGTCAATAGAACTAAGTCTGATGACTCTAATGTGAAGGGGGGTCGAAGGAGACAGAATTTAGTACGAGGTGCCATGAGGTGACCATGCATTCAACAGGCGCGTTCATGTGAGAGGTAGCTCTGTTCCATCTCTCAATTGAAGTCGATGTAGTTCTCCGGTTGGAACGTTATTCAAGATGTATGTTAAAAACATCCTAATGATTGATTATGTACTTAGTTTGAAATGTTTATATTTTCTTAATATTTCCGTCATTTTCGCAATACGAAACAACTATTGATTTAGAACCATAGAGAGTTAGGCTACCGCAAGTCGCAAAGAAAACAGGAGCTGCCTCCACTATTCCATCACCTGAGAGAAAATTATGAAGCACAGGGAGATGAAGATAAATTATTTTATTTTATGTTCGTTTTTTTACCGTCTTTGGTGGAAGCTTGGCTTCTTTTGGCATCCATGAATACATGCCATTGAAAAATGTTTTATCACAAATGTGCTATTATTTATTGCCCTGCTGCTGTGTTTGTGTAATCCTAATATTCTCAGACAGTGGTTGGAAAGCTGTTGGAAAGGTGACTCCTGTTTTACTTGTATTTATTACTGCGCATGTTAATAAACCTCCGTGCTTTGGTAAACTTTTCGGTGATCTCGATCTCTGTAGCCGATGTGAGTAAGTCCTTTAAACAGGTAAACATTCACAAGGCCGTGTGGACAGATGGGTTACCAGGAAATGTACTCAGAGCATGCGCTGATCAGCTGGCAAGTGTCTTTACTGACAATTTCAACCTCTCCCTGATGCTGTCTGTAATACCTACATGTTCCAAGCAGACCACCATAGTCCCTGTGCCCAAAAACACGAAGGTAACCTGTCTAAATGACTATCGCCCCGTAGCACTCACATCGGTAGCTATGAAATGCTATGAAAGGCTGGTCATGGCTCACAGCAACACCCTGGACCCACTCCAATTCGCATCCCGCCCCAACAGATCCACAGATGATGCAATCTCTATTGCACGCCACACTGGATATCCAACCTGGATAAGAGGAACACCTATGTAAGAATGTTGTTCATTGACTACAGCTCAGCATTCAACACCATAGTGCCCTCCAAGCTCATCACTAAGCTCAGGACCCTGGGACTGAACACCTCCCTTCGCAACTTGATCCTGGACTTCCTGACGGGCTGCCCCCAGTTGGTGAGGGTGGGCAACAACACATCCGCCACACTGACCCTCAATACGTGGACCCTAATGGGTGTGTGCTTAGTACCCTACTGTACTTCCTGTTCACCCACGACTGAGTGGCCACGCACGACTCCAACACCATCAATAAGTTTGCTGACTACATGATGGTGGTATCCCTAATCACCTACGACGATGAGACAGCCTATAGGGAGGTCAATGACCTGGTAGTGTGATGCCAGGACAACAACCTTCCCTGAAAGTCAGCAAGAAAAAATGAGCTGATCGTGGACTACAGGAAACAGTGGGCTTAGTTTATCCTCATCAACATCGACAGGGCTGTAGAGGAGCGGGTCGAGAGCTTCAAGTTCCTTGGTGTCCACATCACTAAGGAATTAACATGGTCCACACACATTAACACAGAAGTGAAGAAGGCACGACAACGCTTCTTCCCCCTAAGGAGGCTGAAACGATTTGTCATGGGTCCTCGGATCCTCAAAATGTTATACAGCTGCACCATTGAGAGCATTTTGACTGGCTGCATCACCGCTTGGTATGGCAACTGCTTGGCATTCGACCACAAAGCACAACACAGGGTAGTTTGTACGACCCAGTAAATCACTGGAGCCGAGCTCCCTGTCACCCAGGACCTCTATACCAGGTGGTGGCAGAGGAAGGCCCTACAAATGGTCAAAAACTCCAGCCATAGACTATTCTCTCTGCTACTGCACATGAAGCCGCAACAAGTCTGGAACCAACAGGACCCTGAACAGCTTCTACCCCCAAGCCATAAGACTGCTAAATAGTTAACCATATAGCTACCCAGACTATCTACATTGACGCCCACTTTGTACTAACTCTTTTGACTTTTGTGACTTTAAATAACTGTCTTCAGATTAATGTTATCTAATTAACTATGCTTAATTGATGAGAGTAGCGTAACAGGATGGTGCTACTTAAATTAGCTTTTCAAATGTACATTTCTTCATATCAAATCCCCCCCAAAAAATTTGGGTCACATACACGTGTCTAGCAGATGTCCTTGCGGGTGTAGCGAAATGCTTGTGTTTCTAGCTCCGACAGTGCAGTAATATCTAACAATGTCACAACATATACCCAATACACACACATTTAGGAATGTCATTAAGAATATATAAATATACGGATGAGCAATGTCAGAGCGACATAGACTAAGATACAGAAGAATAGTACAGAATACAGTATACAGTTGAAGTCGGAAGTTTACATACACCTTAGCCAAATACATTTAAACTCAGTTTTTCACAATTCCTGACATTTAATTATAGTAAAAACTCCCTGTTTTAGGTCAGTTAGGATCACCAATTTATTCTAATAACGTGAAATGTCAGAATAATAGCAGAGAGAATGATTTATTTCAGCTTTTATTTCTTTCATCACATTCCCAGTGGGTCAGAAGTTTACATATACTCAATTAGTATTTGCTAGCATTGCCTTTAAATTGTTTAACTTGGGTCGAACATTTCGGGTAGCCTTACACAAGCCTCCCACAATAAGTTGGGTGAATTTTGGCCCATTCCTCCTGACAGAGCAGGTGTAACCGAGTCAGGTTTGTAGTCCTCCTTGCTCACACACACTTTTTCAGTTCTGCCCACAAATTTTCTATAGGATTGAGGTCAGGGCTTTGTGATGGCCACTCCAATACCTTGACTTTGTTGTCCTTAAGCCATTTTGCCACAACTTTGGAAGTATACTTGGGGTCATTGTCCATTTGGAAGGCCCATTTGCGAMCAAGCTTTAACTACCTGACTGATGTCTTGATGTTGCTTCAACATATCCACATAATTTTCCTGGCTCATGATACCATCTATTTTGTGAAGAGCACCAGTCCCTCCTGAAGCAAAGCACCCCAACAACATGATACTGCCAGCCCCGTGCTTCACGGTTGGGATGGTGTTCCACGGCTTGCAAGCGTCCCCCTTTTTCCTCCAAACATAACAATGGTTATTATGGCCAAACAGTTCTATTTTTGTTTCATCAGACCGATATAGGACCTGTCTCTTATACACATCTAGATGTGTATAAGAGACAGTCCTAAGCCGTCATTGAAAATAAGAATTTGTTCTTAATAACTGACTTGCCTAGTTAAATAAAGGTAAAAATAAAAAATTGCACTTTTCGCACCAAAGTATGTTCATCTCTAGGAGACAGAACGCGTCTCCTTCCTGAGCGGTATGATAGCTGCGTGGTCACATGGTGTTTATACTTGCGTACTATTGTTTGTACAGATGAACGTGGTGAAGGAAAAAGGAAACCGCACACTGCTCTTGATAGTATCACTGATCTTTAATAAGCTTACGTATCCTCACGGCCTTCGTCCGGCTTTTGTCAGAGCTTTTGGGAATTTTTTTAAATTTGCACCCTCATGTAGACCTAGCCCCACCCACATCCGTTCCACACATCGAAGGGGGTTGGAGGCAAAGGAAAAACAAATAAGTGCTACCAAATATAACAATATGCATTTCATAAATATTACAAAAGTGTATAAATAAGACGTATGAAACACGTCTGTAAAACCACAATGAGGACATAGCAAGTTTTCATTAGTCATTGGGTACATCGTACGAAAAACAGAGTAATCTTAAATAGGCACATATTTCATGTTCAAATTCACAACATAACATACATAGGCATTTCATCATTAAGTCCTTTAGAAAATAATGTCTGGAGGGTGAAAATCCAAAAACATTCTCTTTTACTCAGAGTATTATTAATATCACCTCCCGTCTGATATCTTAACTTTCTCTATGCCACAAAATCTAAAGTCACTGTCGTTTCTTCTGATTGAACTTTTATGTTCACTAATTCTCTGTTTGAGAGAACGAGAGGTTTTACCGACATAGCAGAGCCCATATGGACATTTAATAACGTAAATAACATGGGTGGTGGAACACGTAATAATGTCATTTATTTGGAACCGTTTTCCTGTGTTTGGTTGGCAGAAATATTCACACTTCATCATATTGTTGCACTGTGCGCATCCTCTGCATTTATAGCTACCATTTGGTAGAGGGCGTAAAAGAGCCTGGCTGATTTTTTTTTGTGGCTGGCAGTTGGCATGAACCAATTTATTGCGTAAATTGCGACCTCTCCTATACACAATAAGTGGTGGATTTTTAAATTCAGCAGGCAAAGCTGGGTCCGATGATAAAATATGCCAGTGTTTCTTGACCACACCTCCCACTTTTCGCGAGTTCAAAGTATATGTAGTTATGAACTTTACGTAGTGTCCTTTAGCTTTAGTGGGTCTTAAACAGTTCATCTCCTGTTTTTCCCAATGCCAAATTATGAGCTTCATCCACACATTGGGGCGAATAGCCTCTTAGAAACCTAATGCGCATCTCCGCTGCTTTTTCTAGATAATCCTCTGTGGAGTGGCATATACGGCGCAGTCTGAAAAATTGGCTTCTTGGAAGTCCCCTTTTTAATGGCTCAGGATCGAAGCTGTCCCCCTGCAATATAGTATTTATGTCCGTTTCTTTTCCATACAGAGTTGTAAACAGGGTTCCATTTGATTTCTCAATCCACATATCGAGGTAATGAACACGTTGAGTGTCACGTTCAATAGTGAATTTGAGATTGGGGTCAATGTCATTGAGTAGTGCCATAAAATCTGACAGCTCTTTTTCAGTTCCTTCCCATTTGCAAAAAAGGTCGTCAATATATCGATACCACTTCAGGACTTTATTCAACAATGGATTTTCGTTTTCATTCTTCAAAAAGACCCACATAAAGGTTAGCATAGCTCGGAGCGAATGTGGAGCCCATCGATGTTCCATTCGTTTGGAGGTAGTATTCATCGTCAAAACATATTCAACCAGCTCTAGAATTAAGTTTGTTGGTGGATATTCATTAGTATCTTTGTCTCCCAAATAGTGTGCTARTGCTGCCAGACCCCCCACATAGGGAATGAAGGTATATAGACCCTCGACATCTAATGTGACCAAAATACATTCTTCTTTTAAATCCGTTATTGTGTGAGATCTTGTTTATGAAGTCTATAGAGTCTTTTACATATGATGGCAATGCTTGCACATGAGTTTTAATAAAAGAGTCTACAAAGTTCGACAATGGCTCTAGCATTGAGCCTATTCCTGCAACCACTGGTCTGCCTGGATAGTTGCCTTGTTGTGTTTTAGATTTGTGTAATTTCGGTAAAAKGTACAAGCATGGACGTATGGCACATTTGCAGCAAAGATATTCATATTCAGGTTTTGAGATGAGGTGGTTTAATATGGCTTGCTCCAGATTAAAGCATATATCCCTTTGGAACACCTGTGTGGGATCAACACTCAGTTTTGAACGTGATGAACGTGGTACCTCCAGGGGTTTGGAAATTACTCCCAAGGATGAACCAGACTTGTGGAGATCTGAAATTATTTTTTCTGAGGTCTTGGYTGATTTCTTTTGATTTTCCCATGATGTAAAGCAAAGAAGGTAGGTAGGCCTTGAAATACATCCACAGGTACAACTCCAATTGACTCAAATTATGTCAATTAGTCTATCAGAAGCTTCTAAAGCCATGACATTTTTCTGGAATTTTCCTAGCTGTTTAAAGGCAGAGTAAACTTAGCGTATGTAAACTTCTGACCCACTGGAATTGTGATACAGTGAATTATAAGTGAAAAAATCTGTCTGTAAACAATTGTTGGAAAAATGACTTGTGTCATGCACAATGTAGATGTCCTAAGCGACTTGCCAAAACTATAGTTGGTTAACAAGAAATTTGTGGAGTGGTTGAAAAACGAGTTTTAATGACTCCAACCTAAGTGTATGTAAACTTCCGACTTCAACTGTATGCTGGCTTCGAGGCAAGTAACACTGAAACATGCATGAGAGCATCAGCTGTTCTGGACGACTGYGTGATTACACCTTTAAACAGGTCAACATTCCACAAGTCCGCAGGGCCAGACGGATTACCCGGACGTGTACTCCGAGCATGCGCTGACCAACTGGCAAGTGTCTTCACTGACAATTTCAACTTATCCCTGTCTGAGTCTGTAATAGCAACACATGTTTCAAACAGACCACCATAGTCCCTGTGCCCAAGGTAACCTTCCGAAATGACTACCGACCCATAGCACTCACGTGATTTGAAAGGCTGGTCATGGCTCACATGAACACCATTATCCCAGAAACCCTAGACCTAATCAAATTTGCATACCGCCCCAACAGATCCAAAGATGGTGCAAAATMTTTTGCACTCCACACTGCCCTTTCACACCTGGACAAAAGGAACACCTATGTGAGAATGCTAGTCATTGACTACAGCTCAACATTCAACACCATAGTGCCCTCAAAGCTCATCACTAAGCTAAGGACCCTGGGACTAAACACCTCCCTCTGCAACTGGATCCTGGACTTCCTGACAGCCACYCCCAGGTGGTAAGGGTAGGTAACAACACATCCGCCACACTGATCCTCAACACGGGGCCCCTCAGGGGTGCGTGCTCAGTCCCCTCCTGTACTCCCTGTTCACTCATGACTGCATAGCCAGGCACGACTCCAACACCATCATTAAGTTTGCTGACRACACAACAGTGGTAGGCCTGATCACCGACAACTACGAGACAGCCTACAGGGAGGAGGTCAGAGACCTTTACCGTAAGTAAGCATTTCACTGTAAGGTCTACACTGTAAGGTTGTATTCGGTGCACATGACAAATAAGATTYGGTTTGAAGTTGCTCACTCACAGAGACTGTTTGCTCTAAATCATGAAAATAATTGTCTATCAGGTGTGCGCCGAGATATCGTAACATCTGCTTCAGTCAGATTCTGCACCAAGAGGTATCAGAAAAAAAATTCCCAAAGGGGTCCTGTCGAAAGATACTTCTTATGGAAGACTGTGTTGCAGCCTGCGCTAGGAGAAGACTGTGTGGTCAGTGGAGACAATTTGATGTTTTTCCAATCCATCAAGTCTGCTCATTGTAGAAGGTGTTCAGTGTCGAGACTGGTAACATACACAGGGTGAACAAGCGATTCATGTTGGAAGTGTAGTTTCAGCATGAGTCTCATTGTGAGAGGAGAGGTAGTCTGAGTGAAACCTCAAAGTTTAGTGTCGCATTGTTCCGTTTTTAACCAACATTTAGTTGGGTTCACAGCCCTTTTGAGATCATTGAACAATGTTTGAGAGATGAGCGATATTGTCGAGCCCAACTCAATTAGCGCATCACAGGTTAAGCAGTCCTCCAGGAGTGTTTCCAGGTAGAGACTTTCAGAGTCGCGTTTTTTTGGTCATATTCYCCACAAAGTGAAGTGATTAGGCCAAAGTATGCTGAACGAAGCCGATGATAGTATGCTTGTGGGTGTTCATTCTGAGCTTGTTTGATGGTGTTGGCTAGCGAGCTGTTGTGTTTGCGAGTCGCAGAACCACTGAATTCTTTTTTCAAGGTCGTGACAAGTCATTGACTGTTCTGGAGTTCCTCCCGGTGGTACATAAGGGTGGTATTCAGTCAAATCAATCAAATRTRTTTATAAAGTCCATTTACATCAGCCAATGTCACAAAGTGCTATACAGAAACCCAACCTAAAACCCCAAACAGCAAGCAATGCAGATGTAGAAGCACAGTGGCTAGGAAAAACTCCCTAGAAAGGCAGAAACATAGGAAGAAACCTAGAAATGATCCAGGCTCTGAGGGGTGGACAGTCCTCTTCTGGCTGTGCCGGGTGGAGATTATAACAAGATGTTAAAACGTTCATAGATGAACAGCAGGGTCAAATAATAATAATCACAGTGGTTGTACCGGGTGCAACAGGTCAGCACATCAGGAGTAAATGTCAGTTGACTTTTCATAGCCGAGCATTCAGAATTAGAGACAGCAGGTGCGGTAGAGAGAGAGAGTCGAAAACAGCAGGTCCGGGACAAGGTAGCACATCCGGTAAACAGATCAGGGTTCCATAGCCGCAGGCAGAACAGTTGAAACTGGAGCAGCAGCACGACCAGGTGGACTGGGGACAGCAAGGAGTCATCAGGCCAGGTAGTCCTGAGGCATGGTCTCAGGTCCTCCTGGAAGGGAGGGAGAGAGAATCAGAGGGAGCATACTTAAATTCAAGACAGGAAAATTACTCCAGACATAACAGACAGACCCTAGCTCCTCAACACAAACTATTGAGGCATTGATACTGAAAGTTGAGACAGGAGGGGTCGGGAGACACTGTGGCCCCGTCCGACGATACCCCCGGACAGGGCCAACCAGGCAGGATATAACCCCACCCACTTTGCCAAAGCACAGCCCCCTCACCACTAGAGGGATATCCACAAACTACCAACTTACTACCCTGTGACAAGGCGGAGTATAGCCCACGAAAATCTCCCCCATGGCACGAACCCGAGGGGGCGCCAACCCGGACAGGAAGATCACGCCAGTGACTCAACCCACTCAAGTGATGCACCCCTCCTAGGGACGGCATGGAAGAGCACTAGTAACCCAGTGCCTCAGCCCCTGCAATAGGGTCAGAGGCAGAGAATACCAGKGGAGAGAAGGGAACCGGCCARGCAGAGACAGCAAGAGCAGTTCGTCGCTCCAGTGCCTTTCCGTTCACCTTTGCACCCCTGGGCCAGACTACACTGAAACATAGGACCTACTGAAGAGACGAGTCTTCAATAAAGACTTAAAGTTCGACACCGAGTCTGCATCTCTCACATGGATAAGCAGACCATTCCATAAAAACTGAGCTGAATGGATGATCTCCGCATCTGTGGTTCCCACCGTGAAGCATGGAGGAGGAGATGTGATGGTGTGGGGGTGGTTTGCTGGTGACACTGTCTCCGATTTATTTAGAATGCAAGGCACACTTAACCAGCATCGCTACCACAGCATTCTGCAGCGATACGCCATTCCATCTGGTTTGGGCTTAGTGGGACTATAATTTGTTGTTCAACAGGACAATGGCCCAACACACTTCCAGGCTGTTTAAGGGCTATTTTACCAAGAAGGAGAGTGATGGAGTGCTTCATGACCTGGCCTCCACAATCACCCGACCTCAACCAAATTGAGATGGTTTGGGAGGAGTCGGACCGCAGAGTGAAGGAAAAGCAGCAAACAAGTGCTCAGAATATGTGGGAACTCCTTCAAGACTGTTGGAAAAGCATTCCAGGTGAAGCTGGTTGAGAGAATGCCAAGCGTGTGCAAAGCTGTCATCAAGGCAAAGGGTGGCTACTTTGAAGAATCTGAAATATAAAAAATATTTTGTTTAACACATGATTCCATATGTGTTATTTCATAGTATTGATGTCTTCACTACTATTCTACAATGTAGAAATTAGTAAAAATAAAGAAAAACCATTGACTGAGTAGGTGTGTCCCAGTGGAGGCTGGTGACTTAAACAATTGAGGAGGATGGGAGATCCACGGTATAGGCGTGGAACGCACGGAGACAAAGTGTGTTTCAAAAATTGTMAAAAACTAATTATTTTAACCTAAAGCATTTTATAAAGACATTTGTAATACAATATTATGGGGAATGGGAAATGGAAAGGCTACTTACACAGTGAAAGAATGAGGGTATGAGGCATGAGTTGAGTGAGGTGTTCAGAGGCTTGACCAGTGCAGGACAGGATTTGACTGGGAAGACAAAAWAATGATAACACAACACACTACACAGTTAGACAAAAGAGCTAAGAATGAGTTAGTCCAAGCAAGGAGTACAATCATTGATGTGTAATAATGTGATTGACTCTACATACAGTAATGAGAGAAAATTGATAGGGGTAGTCACAGTGCTTGGAGAGGAAACATTCAATATGCCAGTGGATGAGCGGGCACATGAGACGTGGCTTCAGTTCATATCATGAGAGAGTTGACAATGGTAGTGTTAAATCAGGGAACAGGAGGAGACTTAGCTATAAATACAAATAGCAGATACATTCCAACAAGCAGATAGATTTACAACAAGTTTCTCTATGACGTTAAACTCAGACATCTCAAAATGTATAAAGTCAAACACAGACTGCGCATCTCTCCCACTTGACACATCAAAGTAGCCAAAGAAACGTTCYTGTATAAAGCCCTGATCATCCACATACCTGACGATAACTAACAACTGCAAGCAGAATGGTGGCACCATATGTCCCAGAGCGTTGGGGCAATTTTTACCACCTGGGGCCTGGAGGTTTTACTTATTTGTTAMCCTAACTAGGAAAACTCTGGACCCTATAAGGTATGACAAGCGTGTAAAAAAAAGAAGGTTTTATATGGGCTATGATGGGACCAGATTTTCCTAATCGGGTCACATGGTTTAAAACAATTCCTGGCCCTGGGGGGATGAAACCTCTGTCAAACTGCAGCTAGCTACCTTATATTTGTTCATATAAATTATAATTAGACTGGATTAGGAGGGGGATTTCCTCTACCCAGACACAATGACAATAACTCACAGGGCTGAGCKTGCTTTATGCATGTTTGCATCATGCAGGCCTATGCAACTGTARGCCTTATAAAACATTTATTCACATCTGTCATCACTATTATGTTGACTGATTAATTCCAGTGAATAATTAGCCAGCCCAATTTTGAATATAAACTCAATTTGATCCCATTTTCTCCAGACACACAAATGGAATATAAATACATAATGTCTCCAATTAGTTTACAATGACCAGATGGAYAGGGCGCATAGGATGCAACCTTATGCAGCTGCTCTTATTAGTAGCAAACAGTCCCATAAACCATGTCAGATTTCTAATGTTTAGGTTTAGCCTAGGCTGCTGCAATATTTATGCCATGAGTTTTTGCTTGTGTCTGTCCAGAGTGATTATGTGTTATCACCTTTGTTAATAAAATGCCGGAGGAAAGTGGAAAGCCTACTTGAGCGCACGCGAATAAATGCRCTGCGTCAACCTCTTTAATCTAAATTTTAATGGATGATGCGATGGAAGCTATCAAATCATTCGGAATTGTTTTCAACATCCTAGAAAAGACAGTCGAAAGTTCGATATGTTCAGCAAGTAAAGCATTGTAACGTGCAGTTCTCTGCTAGCTCATTGTAGTTGACTTTGTTGGTGGAACTTTCCCTCTCGTCGTGTCCTCTATAGATGCAGCTTTTTCCCAAAAGCTTGAATCTGATGTGGGCTTTAATGTGCTTCCTGCTTTTCTTTTGCCATTTAGCTGAACAACACAGTCTCTCATTAATGATGTACTATATGTACAAATTAGCACAATATTTTTTATGTACTAATAGCACAAACTCTTGGTGTTCCGAACTCACTATATGTACAAATTAGCACAATGTTTTTATGTACTAATAGCACAAACTCATGGCGCACCGAACTCCATCAATGCCACGCCCCTACTGAATCTCTTAAATCGATGTTCTCGGAATTTGTGCTATTATTACAAATAAACATAAATACTTATTTGGATGTAGCTAGCTAGCTATTTTAAAGTGAAAGCGAGGTCAATTATTGGATAAGAAATTACCAATAATCTAGTCGTTTCTGTATTTCTGCCCGCATAATTCTAGAATATTATTTTATTTTAATCAGTTATGTGCATTTCTTTATCATCTTGTATACTGGAAGTGAGCTTTATTCGCTTTGACCAACATTGTTTTGTAACATAACACCTTAGCTTGTTGGTTCCCGGKAGCATGTAGGCCTTTTAGCTAGCCGTTTAAAAATCTTCTCGCTGTTGTTATCATTTATGTAAAAAGACAACCAATAATATCAATCGTCTAAGCACGTGGAAATACTTTTTAGAAAATKATTTATTTATTTCAGACTCATGATTTAAGTGGTGGGCTGTGAGTGACGGACTGTGAAACTCAATCTCCCATGATTCCGTAGTACCGGAACTGACCATATAAGTAATCAATTTATGTTGTATTCTGCACCAAACTTTAGAAAAAACTATTAATCTGCATATATTACACTGCATAATAATGTATAGTAATAGAAAAAACAATTGTATTTAGCATTTTAATTAGATCTGTGATAGTGTAGCTAGTTTATTTATTGGCTTGCATGTGTCCAATAGAAGAACAACCATTGAAATGATCAGAGAGAAAACATGAGAAAATGCTTTGAGCCTTTGTAGTTGCTCAGTGAAATATTGTTGACAGTATATTGAGATGTTATTCACAGTACACTCTGCTTTGGGGCACCATTTGTGCATGTAGGGAATCTTCTAAAAAAATAAAATAAATTGATTATTTATTGTCACACAGCTCACTGTCTTTATTGACGATCAGGTAAAACAGAGAATGACTGTTGTAGCCTACGTTTTGCGCTGGGACAGCATCAGTGGGCAGCATCAGTGGACTAGACTAGGAATGCTTACTGTCCAAGTCTACAGGGGCACCAGGGTTTTGACCCGGCAGTAGTGCAACCAATTAAGCTATACTACTTTGGCAAGATTGCCCTACAAAGGCAAAACGCTGTAACTGTGAATTTGGTATAACATCTTTGATCTGTTGTAATGGTTTCCTGATACAACAAATTGTTTGAAGTCAGATTTTGCAGTAAAGTAAATTGAGTAGTTCCTGCATTTGACATTTGTAGGGCAGAAGTGGGAGCCTAATAATCATAACTCACTATCAATATATAGCAACTATACAATAAAATATAGGCCTACAACATTTTACAATCATGGAGGAACCCTCAAGTACGGTCATAGAAATAWAATACAAAACTATTGCATTAGGTAAAACGTACCTCCTAAATCTTTCTGTTTAGCACTTTGGCATTACAAGCTAGTTGTTAAAAGTACTCCTAGGGTCATTGGAAGTACTATACAGATATCCAGTTTCTGTCTGGTTCTTTGCTCTGTCATGACCTCCAGAGAGTCTGGAGTCAGGCCAACAACTAACTCCAATAACTGAATCAGCCTTCTTAATCAGTATATTGATCTTGTTCCTAATGTGGACAAGTTCATATCCAACATAACCCTCTACTTACTACCTCATTCTGGAATTATTATGATATTAAACAGTTAGCCTATGATTTTCTGTTCATATTGACAGGTTATCAATATGCACATTGTCCTCAATTTCAGAAATGYCGGGATCAACAACAAAAAAATGTGTCCAAACTGTGCCCAAAACCTTGGGGTGAGGGCTAAAAAATGTAAGTTCTGTGCGGCCCCACAGCCCTACAAAGAGAGAAATAAAGGCTGGGAAAAAAATAGGGAGGAAAAATTCAAACAAGGATGTCCAGGACTGTGGATAATGCATACATTCATGTGATGGAAAATATTGTCGTCACAAGCATATCTGTTGATATGAGTCACTGGCTTACTGGTGCTCTTTCATGCCGTCCCTAGGACGGGTGCGTCACTTGAGTGGGTTGAGTCACTGACGTGATCTTCCTGTCTGGGTTGGCGCCCCCCCTTGGGTTGTGCCGTGGCGGAGATCTTTGTGGGCTACACTCGGCCTTGTCTCAGGATGGTAAGTTGGTGGTTGAAGTTATCCCTCTAGTGGTGTGGGGGCTGTGCTTTGGCAAAGTGGGTGGGGTTATATCCTTCCTGTTTGGCCCTGTCCGGGGGTATCATCGGATGGGGCCACAGTGTCTCCTGACCCCTCCTGTCTCAGCCTCCAGTATTTATGCTGCAGTAGTTTATGTGTCGGGGGGCTAGGGTCAGTTTGTTATATCTGGAGTACTTCTCCTGTCTTATCCGGTGTCCTGTGTGAATTTAAGTATGCTCTCTCTAATTCTCTCTTTCTCTCTATCTTTCTCTCTCTCGGAGGACCTGAGCCCTAGAACCATGCCTCAGGACTACCTGGCATGATGACTCCTTGCTGTCCCCAGTCCACCTGGCCGTGCTGCTGCTCCAGTTTCAACTGTTCTGCCTGCGGCTATGGAACCCTGACCTGTTCACCGGACGTGCTACCTTTCCCAGACCTGCTGTTTTCAACTCTCTAGAGACAGCAGGAGCGGTAGAGATACTCTTAATGATCGGCTATGAAAAGCCAACTGACATTTACTGTGCTGACTTGCTGCACCCTCGACAACTACTGTGATTATTATTATTTGACCATGCTGGTAATTTATGAACATTTGAACATCTTGGCCATGTTCTGTTATAATCTCCACCCGGCACAACCAGAAGAGGACTGGCCACCCCTCATAGCCTGGTTCCTCTCTAGGTTTCTTCCTAGGTTTTGGCCTTTCTAGGGAGTTTTTCCTAGCCACCGTGCTTCTACACCTGCATTGCTTGCTGTTTGGGGTTTTAGGCTGGGTTTCTGTACAGCACTTTGAGATATCAGCTGATGTAAGAAGGGCTATATAAATACATTTTATTTTATTTKAATTTGATTTGATATATTGTTTGTTGAGGCTTTTTTGTAAGACTATAACTTTCCTTTGATATTGTACAGAAATATTGACCATAACATATGTTGTGGTTTCAGCTTCATAGTCTAAAGGCAGCAGGGTATGGCCCCATACTGTTTCTGGGGAAAAAGAAGAAGATGGAGGGGTTTAATAAAGCCCAGGTCCTCACCACCTCTAGGGACCTGTCAGAAGAGAACACAGTGGCTCACGCTGCCCTTAGATTTGGGTTTGAGAAGTTACTCTACTGTAAGTATACTTGATTGATATACACTGAGTGCACAAAACATTATGAACACCTGCTCTTTCCATGACTGACCAGGTGAATCCAGGTGAAAGCTATGATCCCTTATTGATGTGACTTGTTAAATCCACTTCAATCAGTGTAGATGAAGGGGATGAGACAGGTTTAAAGAAGACATTTTAGGCCTTGAGACAATTGAGACATGGATTGTTTATGTGTGCCATTCAGAGGGTGAATGGGCAAGATACAATATTGAAGTGACTTTGAAYGGGGTATGGTAGTAGGTGACATGTGCACTTGGTTTGAGTGTGTCAAGAACTGCAACAATGTTGGGTTTTTCACGATCAACAGTTTCCTGTGTGTATTAAGAATGGTTCACCACCCAAAGGGCATCCAGCCAACTTGACACAACTGTGGGAAGCATTGGAGTCAACATGGGCCAGCATTCCTGTGGAATGCTTTCTACACCTTTTAGATTGCATGACCCAAGTGCAACTCAGTATTAAGAAGGTGTTCTTAATGTTTTGTACACTCAGTGTACATGCAACATAATGTCGTATTGCAATGAGAACATTGCATTTTACAAACATCATATGACTCTATAAGGGAATACCCCAATAAATTGCCATAAGGGATGGATGCAGATTAACACAAATATTCTTTACTTAGTTTATAACCAATGATGCTACACTAGCTGAATAAGCAGTGCATGAGTGAAGTCTTTTATGAAAAAAAACATGTTTTTAAGTACAATCGCTCTCAAACTCAAAATGTTGGTGTGTTAAACCAATATACAACGAATGAAGGGTGGTTTGCACACAAAATATACAAAAATTGCCAAATTCCTTTTTTGTTTTTTTTTGGTGTTCAGCAAGCAAGGGAATAAACTAACACAAATATTTCAGTTTCCACCTTCTTCAGCATATGTCTGTTTTCAGACATCAGTTATCTAGAGTGAGACACAGGCGTGAATGATAGTAATCAACAGGACCAAGTTTTACAAACCTTTTCTAATCAGATTTCAGAAATCGGATTGGATTAAATGTTAGAATTGGGTATTTCAAAACTGAAAATTTTATTCTAATCCTTGACACAGGTGTGAATGATATTAAACAACAATTGGTTCGTAACAGTTTGGTATTTGCAAATATTGCCTGAACTTTTACCTATTTTTTGTTGTGAACCACCCTTAAATTTGTTACATTTCCTTTCAAATTAATGAACAATCGATTTTCAAATGACATTTTTGTTGTAATACCGTAAGCATCAGGAGAGTGCCAAAATCTCCGTCTATAGTAATGGACGTGTGTTTGTACATTTTTGGCTTTTTATTTTTCACAGAATCACACAGTGGCATCACTAGTATATCGAATTCCTATGATGTTTGTAGATTTTCTATGATGTAGGCATATAACCAGTCGCATTTCAACCACAATATTTTACTGTGTCTGGTCGTACTGTATGTACACAGGCTTTTGTGGTTATTGAAATTTAGTAGCCTAACAAGTTTCTGCCAGGCCCCAGTCACATTTGCAATCAAATTATTTGAAATATTGCAAATACTGTTGTATATGTCATTTGTAATTTAGAAAATGTGAAATTCTATGGTATTTCCACCAGAAAAGTTTATTACTTCATAGTATGCATGGTTTTCAGTATCGGCTTGTGAGCCAGCCAAACAGGAGGAGGCAGCTGAGAAAGGGCCTGTGGTGATTCAGGATGCAGAGAAGGTGACTGTGGTCACCATAGAGGAGGCAGCTGAGGAGGGGCCCGTGATGATGGAGGAGGCGGAGAAGGTGACCATGGTCAACATGGAGGATGCCGTTGAGGGGCCCGTGGTGACGGATGCAGAGAAGGTAACCATGGAGGAGGGAACTGATCCCAATCAGGGCAGGTAAGCAAGAAAGCAGAATTTTAAGCAGAAATAACACTGGGGACTCCATCAACCACGTGCGACAGCAGTAAGCGTTAATTCACCTAGACAGTGTAGTCTGTGCCAGCGTAATTGTCAGGAAAAGCTGTTATAAAAGAGTTGTATTCTCTTTTGAAATCGAAGATGTAGCCTAGGCTACATGCCAATGCTCTAAATAAACAGTAGCCGGTGCATTTTATTTCAAAATAGGTATCCAGTCTATTTGTCAGATAAACCATAGCCTACAGCTAAAATTATATTTTTAAACCATATAACTTTACTTAGCAGAGTAGGGAAGATCATAACAATTTCTTGAACTCTTTCTACAAACAACCCACTCAATCTCTAAACCAGATTTAATCAATTGTAACCACTTCGTTTAAACTGTACAATCAAACCAGTTGTAAGCAACAACGGTGATAAGGTCAAGAAAATTACACTGACAATGTGATATCATTCGGAAACACAATCGAGTTTATAAATGTAGAAGAACATTGCATTCATACATTGCTTCATAAGCACTTGTCACGATCGTCATAATGTGGAAGAGAGGAGGACCAAGGCGCAGCGTGATACGAATACATACTTATATTTAATAAACGAAGAGAAACACTAAACAGACTAATACAAAACAACAAAACGAACGTGAAGCTATAAATGACAAGTGCAGACACAGGCAACTTACAAAGAGACAATAACCCACAACCCACAATACAAAACAGGCTACCTAAATATGGTTCCCAATCAGAGACAACGCAAAACACCTGTCTCTGATTGAGAACCATATCAGGCCAAACACATAGAAATAGACAAACCAGACATACAACATAGAATGCCCACTCAGATCACACCCTGACCAAACAAAACATAAAACATACAAAGCAAACTATGGTCAGGGCGTGACAGCACTAGTCTATACATAATGTTGGCTTGAATTAAACGTATTTACACCAAATACATATTTTTTTATTAACTTCACAAGCCTACACGAGCATACCAGACGAGCTAAATTACTTATATGCTCGCTTTGAGGACAGAAACACTGAAACAAGCATGAGAGCATCAGCTGTTCCGGGCGACTGTGTGATCACGCTCTTCGCAGCCGGTGTGAGTAAGACCATTAAACACGTCAACATTCACAAGGCCACTAGGCCAGAAGAATTACCAGAACATCTACTCCGAGCATGCGCTGACCAACTGGCAAGTGTCTTCACTGACATTCTCAACCTCTCCCTGTCTGAGTCTGTATTACCAACATGTTTCAAGCAGACCAACATAGTCCCTTTAACCAAGAACTCTAAGGTAACAGCCTAAATGACTACCTACCCGTAGCACTCATGTCTGTAGCCATGAAGTGCTTTGAAAGRCTGGTCATGGCTCACATGAACATCATTATCCCAGAAACCCTAGACCCACTCCAATTTGCATACTGCCCCAACAGATCCACAGATGATGCAATCTCTATTGCACTCCACACTGCCCTTTCCCACCTGGACAAAAGGAACACCTATGTGAGAATGCTATTCATTGACTACAGCTCAGTGTTCAACACCAAAGTGCCCTCAAAACCCATCACTAAGCTAAGGACCCTGGGACTAAACACCTCCCTCTGCAACTGGATCCTGGACATCCTGACGGGCCGCCTCCAGGTGGTAAGGGTAGGTAACAACACATCCGCCACGCTGATCCCCAACACGGGGCCCCCTCAGGGGTGAGTGCTCAGTCCCCTCCTGTACTCCCTGTTCACTCATGACTGCACAGCCAGGCACGACTCCAACACCATCATTAAGTTTGCCGATGACACAACAGTGGTAGACCTGATCACCGACAATGACAAGACAGCCTATAGGGAGGAGGTCAGAGACCTGACTGTGATGCCAGGACAACAACCTCTCCCTCAACATGATCAAGACAAAGGAGATTATTGTGGACTACAGGAAAAGGATGACCGAGCACGACCCCATTCTCATCGACGGCGCTGTATTGGAGCAGGTTTAGAGCTTCAAGTTCCTTGGTGTCCACATCACCAACAAACTAACATGGTCCAAGCACACCAAGACAGTCGTGAAAAGGGCACAACAAAACCTATTCCCCCTCAGGAGACTGAAAAGATTTGGCATGGATCCTCAGATCCTCAAAAGGTTCTACAGCTGCACCATCGAGAGCATCCTGACTGGTTGCATCACTGCCTGGTATGGCAACTGCTTGGCCTCCGACCGCAAGGCACTACGTATACCCCAGTGCATCACTGAGGCCAAGCTTCTTGCTTCTAAACAGCTTCTATCCCAAGCCATTAGACTCCTGAACATCTAATCAAATGGTTACACAGACTATTTGCATGTATTTAAAAAAAAAAATTAAACTGCATTGTTGGTTAAGGGCTTGTACATGTAAGTAAGCATTTCACTGTAAGGTCTACAGTCATGGCCAAAAGTTTTGAGAATGACACAAATATTCATTTTCACAAAGTCTGCTGCCTCAGTTTGTATGATGGCAATTTGTATATACTCCAGAATGTTATGAAGAGTGATCAGATGAATTGCAATTATTTGCAAAGTCCCTCTTTGCCATGCAAATGAACTGAATCCCCCAAAAACATTTCCACTGCATTTCAGCCCTGCYACAAAAGGACCAGATGACATCATATCAGTGATTCTCTCGTTAACACAGGTGTGAGTGTTGACGAGGACAATAATGGAGATCACTCTATCATGCTGATTGAGTTTGAATAACAGACTGGAAGCTTCAAAAGGAGGGTGGTGCTTGGAATCATTGTTCTTCCTCTGTCAACCATGGTTACCTGCAAGGAAACACGTATCATCATCATTGCTTTGCACAAAAAGGGCTTCACAAGCAAGGATATTGCTGCCAGTAAGATTGCACCTAAATCATCCATTTATCGGATCATCAACAACTTCAAGGAGAGCGGTTCAATTGTTGTGAAGAAGGCTTCAGGGCGCCCAAGAAAGTCCAGCAAGCGTCAGGACCGTCTCTAAAGTTAATTCAGCTGCGCGATTGGGAAACCACCAGTACAGAGCTTGCTCAGGAATGGCAGCAGGCAAGTGTGAGTGCATCTGCATGCACAGTGAGGCGAAGGCTTTTGGAGGATGGCCTGGAGTCAAGAAGAGCAGCAAAGAGGAGCACCAACGGAAACCCCTACACACTTCCCTAAGCACTCTCGCGACCACCCCGTGAGAGCCCTCTGTTGCCAGGAAATAGTGGGGTTATGGAGAGCCAACCAGGGAAGGCCTAGTACCACAGGAAACATAGGATAGTCAATGAGGAAGAGACTGATTATCTCCTCATGATCCACCTGCATAACCATGGCCAAGGAGATGGTGGCCTCCCTGTTTAGCCCGGACCCTAATGTTTGACTATCTAGAGCGTGTACCGGGAATGGTCTAACTATAGGAAGAATGGGGATCCCTAAACTAATGGCTAATGCTCTGTTGATAAAATGCCCAGCTGCGCCTGAATCGACGAGCGCCTTAAGCTGGGAATGTGGGGAAAACTCAGGGAAACAAACAGGCGATCAATAGAGGACTCTGGATGAGTGTGGTGCAAACTCACCTGGGGTGACGCCAGAGTGCCCTGCCTGTTGCCTCGACTCCCAGAGGAACAAAGACGGCACCGACCGGCAGTGTGTCCTCTGYGGCCACAGATGGCGCACGTGATGGCTCCACCTCCAATCGCCCTATAAGCAGCCCCTCCTAACTCCATGAGCACCGGAGCGGGGGTGCTGGTCGATTGAACCGACAGAGCCCCCTCTGGACGTCCGCGGGTGACCAGCAGGTTATCCAACCGGATGGACCACTCCACTAGTTGGTCAAAGGAAATGGTGGCATCCCTACAGGTCAGCTCACGTCGGATGTCCTCTCGTAGGCTGCATCGATAGTGGTCGATGAGGGCCCTGTCGTTCCAGCTTGCTCCGGCGGCCAAGGTCCGGAATTCCAGGGCGAAGTTCTGGGCGCTCCTCGTCCCCTGCCTCAAATGGAAGAGCCTTTCCCCCGCCGCTCTGTCCTCAGGTGGATGGTCGAAGACGGCCCGGAAGCGACTGGTGAACTCCTCGAAGTGGTCTGGCGCCGTGTCTCCTTCTCTCCACACAGGGTTTGCCCACTCCAGCGCTCTTCCTGTGAGGCAGGAGATGAGGGCGGCCACTCTCTCCCCTCCCGAGGGAGTTGGGTGCACAGTGGCCAGGTAGAGGTCCAGTTGTAACAAGAATCCCTGGCACTGTGCTGCCATTCCATCATACTCCCTGGGAAGGGAGAGACACATSCCACTGGAATTCTCTCCGGATGGAATGGGTGGAGGCAACCCCGGTTGTGCTGGTCGAGGCACTGGAGAGACTTCCTGTCTCTCCCAGCGGTCCATGGTCTGGACAACGCGATCCATTATGGCACCAAGATGATGTAACATGGCCGAATGTTCCTGGACACGCTCCTCGACTCCTCTAACCGGGGTACCTGCTTCTGCTGACTCCATTAGAGATGTGTAATTCTGTCAACGGGTGTATAAGAGGCGAAGTCAGGTGCAGGAGAGTAGAGTGATGTAAACAGGAACACTTTTATTTTAGTTCCAAAAACGAGAGCACTACAAATAAAACGCGCTCARAACACGGAACATAACAAAAGTAAAGCGCGTAATAAAACACCACAATAACATGAAACAATTACACACAAAACATGATGGGAAACAGAGGGTTAAATACAAGTAGATTGATTGGGGAAATGAAAACCAGGTGTGTATGGAACAAGACAAGACAAATGGATATATGAAAAATGCCGCCCGAACAAGGAGAGGAGCCGACTTCGGCGGAAGTCGTGACAAAATTGCACTAACTGGACACAAAAATAAAGTTCTATAACCAAGAACACAATTTATAATATACCGCTTCCGTCTCCTGTAATTTGAAAAAAACGAATTTGAATTGAATAATATTCAAAAAATGTTCAACTATCACTCTTAATCTCTATCCAACAATGTCAAAGCTTCTCAACACATAGATCCCCCTATAATTCTGTGGCACAATCCCAATACAACACAGTAGATTCATTCTTTGATCCTAATTATATGATTGGATGGACAACATGTCAGTCCATACTGCAAAAGCTTTGATTGGTTGGAGGACGTCCTGCTGTGGCCATAATTAACATGTATGTCTATGGAAGGGGATGAGGCCTACGAGCCTCCTAGGTTTTGTATTGAAGTCAATGWAGCCAGAGGAGGATGGAAGCTAGCTGTCCTTCGGCTACACCATGGTGCTACCCCAGACAGTGCTGTTGAAGTTACTGTTGACCGTCATTGCAAAATAGTGTATTTTAATCAATTATGTGGTTACATATAAATATATTTATTATAGTTTTATCTAAAAAKGATCACTTTTTTAATGTTTCTAATGTTTTTATTTTCATAAAATTTCACTGAAGAGGATGGTCCTCCCCTTCCTCCTCTGAGGAGCCTCCACTGGTGTGTCCAAACTTTTGACCGGTACTGTATATTTATATATTTGCAGCATAGACTTGATTGGTCAACCCATAAAGCATAAGAGCCAACATAACCAGTGACTACCCACCTATTACACCCAAGCAGAACGCATTGCACGCCAGTAAACACAGCAGAGGTGACAATGCACATCCAATTACGATTGGCCATGAGCTGGTTTCGACAAGGAACCTGCAGTCTCATACATTAATTCTTCGAAGGGAATGATAGGGAATTTTCTAGTTTTAAAATTGTTCAGATAGCACTGTGATTTCACACACCTAGTTGGGTGCAAGAGGGATATATATCGCCCCCAGGGGTGCCCACTCTCAAACTGGTATGTACTGACATCTCTGGAGAGAGCCTGAAAATACTGAAGATTCAATTTTTGGTTCAATGTTCTTTGACAGTCTGTGATATAGTGAAAGAGAGGCAACCTCAGAGGAATGGATTAAACTGAGGTCGTATGTTTAGTCTGTCTTTAACTGGAGTGCGTTGGGTGTTTGTTAGCAATGACTGAGGGGTTGAAAGCATATGGGTGAGATCTCAAATTAAGGCAATGAGATGAATTAAGCAAAACAGCTCTGAAGAGTGAGAAATAGCTGACATCACAAATAGGTCATGTTAAAACACCTTCTCGTGGCTGAGAGGAAGTTGAACAGTTAGAGTTGATTCATACTGTGAACAAACGGAGGGCAGCAACACTAATGTGAGATGTGAAAAATACAAATGTTTCAAGTTGTGCCTCTCTGACACCAATTAGTTAGCAGATATTGATAAATACATCTGATATCCTGTCTTGATGGGTAGTTTTGAAGAGGCCATGAATAATTTCGCTATGTAATTTAGCCGTCACATAACTTTTGTTAGTAAGAAAGTTTTGTCTCCAACTATGTGCAAAGCAAACTTCCATATGAAGATTTTGGCAGAAAGTCATAAAGTATGGGTTGACCTTGCTTGCTGAGATAGGGCCGTCATACTGAAATAACATATTCTCTGCTGCACTCCTGGAGGTACTTGTGTAAGTTTTATAGAAGGCTATAAACATCAGTAAGAATACCTATATCTTGATAACGGTCAATGATAACATGTAAGAGCAATAACATTTCATACTAACAGATGCTTCGATGGATGCTTCCTTGACAGGTAAGATGAAGTCACTACTCAACAGGGGACTGTGCAAGCAGATACACTGGAAGACAGATCATTTCCCTCATTATGATGATCTTGTCCATGTCTTTCCAAGTCTTTCTTTACCATGTTTGAACAAAATCTGAATGTTTATTATACCAGCTCATTTCAGCATGTTTGCATTCTATAAGCCATGACATTATCTTTGCTCTGCCTCTTTACATTGGCAATATGGCAGCGCTACGCTGTTCTGACATGCATAACTTTATTCCCTATAAGAATGTGTCATAAACATTTCAAATATCTGTAAACATTGSAATGACAACAACATGTAACTTGTTCCCTTCTAAACTTGAGAATAATATTATTGAGAACATGAATTTATAATACCTTTGGTTGACGAATCGGGAAATCACATAAAATAAGGTCCGAGCCTTGACATACAGTATGCAATATACACAACCACATTGGATGTGTCCCACAGGTTCATTAGGGACCTTAACAGAGGCATTATGAAATAATTTCACATGTAGAGATCAAATGTTTACAATACCACAAGCATCCAGGCTGTTTTTTACTTGTTTTACTTACTCACCACTTACCCCATATGTAAAAGTCCCCCCAAAAGCTTGCACCCTGCATCAAATACATGTCTCGTTAGCAGAAATAAATAATTTGTGTCAACTTCAAACAGTGCAGGCCCATGCTATTCTCTTGTTGTTATTGTTATCTAATGTGATAAAGGAACTGCAAATTAGACATCACGACAGGACGGACAGCCTTGCATGCGCTAAGTAATTAATAAAAGGGTCTTCTTTTAAAAAAATCATCTCTCTTGTCTTGTAGCCAGTACTTGTGTTCTATTCTACTAGCCATTGGGATTTCTGAGTTCTCATTTTGAAAGGACCGGTGCTGTATTATAGACACTTGCAGCAAAAGGCATCAGTAAACTGTCTAATACTTTCTGCTGAGGAGAATAGAGCAGGGCTGAGATGGGCTTTCCCACAGAATTAATGAGGCCTGCAGTGAGAGACAGCCAAGACTAGGAAAAAAGGATGGATCTGTAGCTCAGGGATTTCGATTCAATAAGATTTATTGCAGACGAGCAGATCCCCCTCAACCACTGTTATTATTCTCAGGAAATTGCAGCATCCTCTGGGGTTAGTTTGGGTATTGTGTACAGGAGACATCTGTCTCCGATGCTTGTGTCTCTCTGCTCTGTGTTTGATGGGCTGGTGTGCTGGTAGACAAAAGAGGAGGGTTGCACGCTGCCACGTAAAACACAATGGCCAACAGAGCAGCACAAAATACTTCACTGTGGACAACAGATACACCCTGAAGGACGAGTGCAATGGCAATTGCAGCATGTAAATCTTGGTGGGGCAAAAAAAAAAAGTGGGATGCAAAGCCACTACACAACACTAACAATACATTAATTGCACTATAACAGTGACAAACAGTGCCCACAAACTGTTAGGGCCTACTGTACATAAAGCTGTCCCAAAAGCAGAGTCCCAACAGATGTCCCAACAGCTTACCACTGCTACACCTGGCTATCAGCGTAGCCTTGTCTGGCAGTGAAACAGTTAATTCAGCCTCATTTACTGCCTTTAAAAAAAAAACATAGCTGATATGGCTGAAATGTGGTTTCTACTGACAATTGAGATGTGCAAACTATGGCATAAGGGGACGACAAGCAGATAAGAGGGAATCAATMATTTCGATTAAGACATTAAGTAGCGTGCCAGGACKGACTAGTCAATGTAACTATTTGTTCAGCACTTTTGAAATATACAGCGACAGAATTCAGAACGTGGGTGTAACGGTCATCGTTGCATGAAGAAGGATCGGACCAAAGCGCAGCKTGGTAAGTGTTCATGCTTTTATTACAACTGAACACTAATAACAGAAAATAACAAAGAGAATTAACAAAAACCGAAACAGTCCTGTCAGGTGCAGAAAACACAAAACAGAAAATAACTACCCACAAAGCATCGGTGGGGAAAAGCTACCTAAGTATGATTCTCAATCAGAGACAATGATAGACAGCTGCCTCTGATTGAGAACCACACCCAGCAAAACACAAAGAAATACAAAACATAGAAAATGAACATAGAATGCCCACCCAAATCACACCCTGACCAAACCAAAATAGAGACATAAAAAGCTCTCTACGGTCAGGGCGTGACAGTGGGCCGTTGTTACAGTGTTACTTTCTTAGCTACAGTATACATATCTCCATGGCATATTACATAATTTATGCAGCAGCATATAAGACATTTTTGGACTCACGTTGTTGTAATGTGCTCACTTGAAAAGGAAGGTGACGCGGCGGTCCTTCGTGGGCAAATGTTGTCATCAAAGAAATATAAAGGATTTACAATTCCAAGTTGGATGACCGTTCAAAACGTATTTAGCTAGTTTATTCCCAACTTCCCAGTTGCAATGCTTGCAGTTAGCCACTGTCACCGATTCCATCCAAACCGCTTTTTATTGAATTTGCGATTTCCAACTTACATTTACATTTAAGTCATTTAGCAGACGCTCTTATCCAGAGCGACTTACAAGTTGGTGCATTCACCTTATGATATCCAGTGGAACAACCACTTTACAATAGTGCATCTAAATCTTTTAAGGGGGGGGGGTTAGAAGGATTACTTTATCCTATCCTAGGTATTCCTTGTTGTGTAATGTTTATGTCCAATGGCCGATGAACACCGATACGTTTTATCTATATTTTATCTTCATTATTTCTCTTCATATGACAAGGATTAAAAAGGATTTGGCCGTAGATTGTCTACTTGATTCATGATGATGTAGGTGGCAGGTAGCATAGTGGTTAGAGTTTTGCTATATCGAATCCCCGAGYTGACATAGTAAAAATCKGTCGTTCTGCCCCTGAACAAGGCAGTTAACCCACTGTTCCTAGGCTGTCATTGTAAATAAGAATTTGTTCTTAACTGACATGCCTAGTTAAATTAAAATGACTGCTAGCTAAGATTTTGAAAGTAAGACGTTAACAGTCCAATCAAAGCTATTATAGATATAACGTGTTTTGACGTCATTTTATCTGTGGCCAATGATCTTGAGCCTTCTTGGATGGGCACTTCTAATGTAAGTCTATGGCAAGACACAAAGGGCTTACATATTTATTATTAATTATTATTTTTAATTGTATTTATTTTTAACAACAAATCAATACAAATCATGTAGGAACACAAGTATATATAAATAATATGCAAAGGACAATTGAGCTAGGGGGTACAATACAAAAAATCACATTACACAAGGACAGGCTTACATTTTTGATGTCTAGGGGGCAGGTGACGTAGTGTCCCCATGAGTGACAGAACACTAAACCCATTACGGTTTGATTTGGATTTGGTGCAACGCTCCTATTTTCTGCTGGCCTGCCCCACCACAGAAAGCACTGAGCTAGGCTGAAACACCTGCATTTTGGAGCTGCCTGTTTTTATGCGGTTTTATTAACTCAATGATGCATTTTTTTTACATTGTTTGCGAACTGATATGTGACACGTATTAATGTCAAAATAACATGCAAAACAGGCAAGCCCCTGCCCTGAATGACTTGTCGCCACATGACGAGTTCATTACAGTATGTCTCTATATTGTATTTCAAACACGTTACAATGTAGTGTATAATACTGTCCAAAATAATACTTCCAAAATAAGATACAGGAAGTCCAAAAGAACTCAATACAAAGAACTGTGATTGCTGTGTTAAGATTCAATTAAAGTTTATTTGCTAGCTTTGATATACTGTATATACAGCTACAGGGCACCAACATTGCTTTGTCATTTAGAAGCCTTTTTAATTAATAGTAGCAGGCTACATTTTCCTAAACTGTCTACAGCATCTTCAAAAACCACATGATGTTTTGCAAGTACAATCTCATAATGTAGAATGCAAACTAAACAGAGCACCTCCACAGAGGAAAAGAGACATATCTAGTACATCAGGTCTGAAGTACTCACCAAATACTTGTGTAAAAGTGTCACACCCTGATCTGTTTCACCTGTCCTTGTGCTTGTCTCCACCCCCTCCAGGTGTCACCCATTTTCGCCATTATCCCCTGGGTATGTTTACCTGTGTTTTCTGTCTGTCTGTGCCAGTTCATCTTGTTTTATCAAGTCAACCACYGTGTTACTCCGTGCGCCTGCTTTTTCCTCTTCTCTGTTTTTTGCTAGTCCTCCCGGTTTTAACCCTTGCCTGCCTTGACTCTGAACCCGCCTGCMTGACCATACTGCCTGCCCTGACCTCGAGCCTGCCTGCCACTCTGTAGCCCCTGGACTCTGACCTTGTTATGATATTTTTCCTGTCCACGACCATTCTCTTGCCTGCCCCTTGGATACTAATAWATATCAGAGACTCGAACCATCTGCCTCCCGTGTCTGCATCTGGGTCTCGCCCTGTGCCCTTATATAAAAGTGTGATATTGAAACAAGCTGCCTGGAGATAGGAAAAAACAAACTACTATAGTGGGTACATTACTCATCTGCAACGATAACCTCCCCATGGGCACAGATGAAACTGGCCAGATTGTCCTAATTTGGATCAAGTACAAATAATGTGTTTAATTGGGATCATTGTGCTAGAAAAGAGTGCCAGCTGTGATGAGCTATCAAGCCTGGCTAACAAGTTACTTTAATATCTGAAGACAAAAGTATATGGTTCAAGGGTTGCACACAAACTGTGCAAAATGAAAGGCTTGTATTACTCTATTAACCCACTCTACTGACTGTGCTTAATAGCCCTAGGGCTCAATTGGCAAACATATGGTCAACAATATTGACAAGCAAGGCGATTAGATACTGTTTATAACAAAGTTGTGTACATGATAAGGTTACACCGTTTCAAAGCGTCACTCTGCAAACATGTTGCACAGGAAAATGAACCAGCTACAGTAATTTATTGAATTATCAGCATCCGTGACGCATATAAGGCATGTCATATCCCGGAGACATAAACATTCCTTAGTTATGACAAGATGCAGAGATGCCGCCTCTTCACCTAGCTTCTGTTGAGGTATGCTGGTAACTGCTCTGCATTGCTATGCAGTTCAGAGGAATCACGTAGAAAAGGGAGATCACACACTGCGTTTGCCTGAGACAGCTTTGAGCATTGTTTGTCTCCTATTACATAACGGGCTCAATCCTAATTGCCAGATATATGCACAAGATGAAAGCTTCATTAGAGATGTGCAACAGTCAGAGGAGCCTTCTGATAAAAAGGAAATGGAAGGTACAAGGGGAGGTGGTGTGGGGAGGAGGGGGAGGGGGTTTACAAAGATCAGAAATGTGGCATAGCAAGGTAGGTCTGTGAGTTATTTAAAACATTCCACAGGCAAGTGATTCCAGGATATGTCATGAGTGTCAGAGAGGAAGCAGAGGCAGAGAGTGGTGCATTAGGTACATGGGGATTATGAGTAGGTACAGAGATCGGACAGGCAGCTTCTGAATAGAACCATTCTACCAGCCAAGTGATTACCCAATGTCACAAATATCATGCCGCAACACTGAAAGAATGAGTGGGTATTGCCTCTTCAGCTTTTTAAACCTCCTCTCTCCTCTTTGCATATTGCACAGAAATTATAAAGTTGTCAAGAGGAGAAAAAGTTGTCATTGGAGGGGTGATCTGGAATTTGTCGTCCGTCATTGTGTTTTGGTTAAACGGGGTGTCCTGTGAGGACTCACAGACTGCAATTGACTAGCATCTGGAGACAATGGACACATTCATTGGTGAACTCTTAGCTAATGCTTTGGAGAAGCTTGTCGAGGGGGCAAATCAATGGAGCTTTTATTTTGGGCCCKTTACATGCCAACATTCAGCCCTGCGCTGTAACTAACGCTCAGGCATCCCCTCCCAGTCACAGCAAGTCTTCACCGATGATTAACACAATACAGTAACAGGTCTGAATGCTGCTGGCCATGCTCAGAGGAGAAGGCCTAATTAATAAGACTATAACCCGGGCCAGGAGGGGGCTGCTGAAAGAAGAGAGAACGACAGAATGACGACCGCAGAGCCAGAGATCTCCTCAGAGCTCACACTGCATACTGCTGCTGGAGTAAATTCGTTTTTCTAAATCAAATTTTAATCTCATAATTTGGGTCAGCGCTGATTATTATACTTTAAGTAATTGTTTAAATACACATTTTTATTCCATTAAATACATATATTTTTCCCAGGCAGTAGGAATGCAGAGAGAGAGAGAAGCTCAGAGGAAGTGAGCTGATAATCAGCTACTTGTCCCTGAAGACACAATTCACTGTGCCAAAACGTTCATCACATTTGCATTAAAATGCCAAAACCTCCTGAAAGACATGGATGTTAGGGAAGTGAAAGGCCCTCCCAGGCCATTGACCATGACAAAGTAAGCTTCGAGGCTGTTTTTCCAGGGACTGTTATGTGGATTCACTCATGCGAGTACTATTGCAGAGTCTGTGATTGACATTCCTTAAAGGGAGAACCAACRTAATTTAAGAGATATATTGGTTCAAACTCCATTATATCCTCTGTCCCTCAAAATAATATTGAACTGACATTTAAATGTCAGAGCGCTCCCATAACAAATACCTGAACTACACAGAGTGTACAAAACATTAGGAAAACCTTCCTAATATTAAGTTGCACCCCCTTTTGTCCTCGTTGGGGATGGACTCTACAAGATGTTGAAAGCGTTCCACAGAGGTGCTGGCCCATGTTGACTCCAATGCTTCCTTCCCACAGTTATGTCAAGTTGTCTAGATGTCATTTGGGTGGTGGACCATTCTTGATACACAAAGGAAACTGTTGAGCGCAAAAAACCCAGCAGCATTGCAGTTTCGTTTCAAAGGCACTTAAATCTTTTGTCTTTCCCATTCACCCTCYGAATGGCACACATACACAATCTATGTCTCAATTGTCTCAAGGCTTAAAAATACTTATTTAACCTGTTTTCTCCCTTTCATCTACACTGATTGAAGTGGATTTAACAAGTGACATCAAAAAGGGAGCATAGCTTTCACCTGATCAGTCTATGTCATAGAAAGAGCAGGTGTTCCTAATGTTTTGTATACTCATTGTATATAACTTGGTAATATTGTGAGTTGTAATATATTACAAGCTGTATTCCTGAAGCTGTATGCAATCATGTCACGCAACAGTTCTGTGCATACTAATGCACAAAAAAAAGCTATATTGTGATAGAATACAACTAAAGAGAATGCAAGTGCATGCTTTTTCTATAATAATATGCAAAATGACTATTTGATAACAATTCTTTAGTTGAACCACATCCTCAGTTTTCCACATTACACATTCACTTTTAATAAAAAATGGTCTGTCTGAGCAATTTWGTTGTTTGCAGAGTGCTGTGTGGCAAAAAATGTGGCATCGTTTCAGACGACAATGGCATCTGTATGACGCTCTTTTGATACATTATTATTAGTTTTTTTCATGGAGGCTCTACTTTGATGTTGCCATGGCAGCTGTAGATTAATTACTACCTGCCAGCAGTTCCTTAAAAATGTATTTGCGGAAGCATCTCCAAGTATGACATCTTGCTAAATAATGCAAGGCCGAAATGGAAGAAGTCTCTCCTTTTTCAGCTGTTGCAGGGCCAAACACAAATGAGAAAGGGAAGAAATTGATAAAATAGACTACTAAGTTTCAAATCCCTCCTTATTAATGTTCAAAAAGGCGGTGAATAATGTGGTACAACTTCAGATGAGAAAGCGGGGTCCCAGAAGTGGACCACTCAATGTCTAATTATCCCAACCCACCAATACCCTAATTCTTCTGGAGGCAGCGCCTTGGCTCAGATCCCCTTGATGAACCTAATGAGAGGGTGGACATGACAATTTCAACAATCACATTACCACTGAGTGGGTCACAACAACCACTCACAACCTCCTGAGAATTAGTGACGAGAAAAAATGCAAGTAGATATTAACCAGAATTAGAGATCAAACTGGTGCTTCTTTGCTCATGTGACAACAGGTAGAGTTTGAGGATATTTTTATGCCTCCATAAAAAAATTACGCTTTGATTTTCAATGGAGAAATATCATAAATCAAGAAAGATAATTTGGAACCTTAMTTTGCATGGAGACATGATGTAGCATTGTCCTGCCTTCACTGTGACTCAGTTCGCAGGGTGTCAGTGCGGCAGAGTGATAACACATAATGATTGTGTTGACCAGTACATTCGCAGTGTTCCCGGGTGCTGTCAGCAGCTTCGTAGTGTTCTCTCTGCTGAGTGTTTCATTAGAGATAACAGCGGTGTGGAACGCTATGGATGGAGCTTCACAGTAGTAGCCACCTGCTATAGCACCAATATATAGTGTTCTCTAGCCACCTTTCATATCCTCCTTTCCTTGCTCCCTTAATTACACTTACAGTTACAGAGTTTAATGGTTGTGATAGGAGAAAACKAAGTATGGATCAACAACATTGTAGTTAYTCTACAATAGTCACCTAAATGACAGAATGAAAAGAAGGAAGCCTGTAGAGAATAAAAATATTCCAAAACATGCATCMTGTATGGCACTAAAGTAAAGCTGAAAAAAATATGGCAAAGAACAACACATCACTGCGTAAGTACCACTCTTCATATTTTCAAGCATAGTGGGGACAGCATCATATTATGGGCATGCTTGTCATCAACAAGAACTAGGGAGTTGTTTAAGATAAAAAGAAACCGAATAGAACTATGCACAGTCAAAATCCAAGAGGAAAAGCAAACCGAACCAGATTTCCAACAGACACTGGGAGACACATTCACCTTTCAGCAGGTGAATAAAACACAAGGCCAAATGTACAGTTGCTTACCAAGACGACACTGAATGTTCCTGAGTGGCCTAGATACAGTTTACTTAAATYGTCTTGAAAATCTATGGCAAKACTTGAAAATGGCTGTCTAGCAATGACCAAAAACCAACTTGACGGAATAATGTTCAAGTATGTGACCTGTTTCAGGAAACTAGGCGTATGTCACGGGTCACTACTTCACAGGAGAGCCATTTGAACTTAAACTTTTTTTAAATCAAAAAACATGTGAACTCTCATGTGCCTTAATAAGAAACTTGAATGCCATCTGTAAATACGAATACAATTGTTAAATTACGAGCCTAGTTGGTTTAGCCAAAAAAAAAGGCTGCAACCTTCGCGCTAGCCATGATTGGCTGAGATAATGAGTGGGCTGGACATGCCGAGAGATGAGTTTGGATTGGTCTGCCATATAGCACGCTTCTGACTATTTGAGCTGGTCAATCTACTCTGATGTCAAACCACGGGTAAGATAGTCCAGCTAGATACATTTTCAGATATTACACGTTTCTAATTTTGACAGAAAGTGGTTTAATTTCAAGTTAAAGTGTACTGTTAGCTAGCTAGCTAACATTAGCTGGCTGGCTCGCTAGCTAACAGTACGTGTATGATCTTATTATTTGTATCTCAGAGCCATTTGTTTGACTAGTTATAGCCTAATGTTAGCTAGCTAACATAAAACCTGGTTGGTTAGCTACCTGTAGATTCATGCAGGGTAGTAACATCATGAGTTGGGATTATGGTTCTTTGATAACCTAGCTAGCTAGCTACATGTCTTAACAAAAGACTCTCGTTCGAGTGTACGAGAGAGCAGAATAACTGATGCATTTAGGAACGCTCAACACCCGTTGAATATGGCCGGCGTCAGTAGATGTCAGGAAAAAAAGCGTACTTAAATTGTTGCAAGTAGCACAGTTGGTCACCAACACTCTGGATAACATGAAAACAGCCTTACCAGCTCTGCTAGGGCGAGTAAAAAGGAAAGAGTGGCGTGTTCTCACATTATGTGTCTGGAAGCAGCAAACAAGCTAGCCAATGTTAGCCAGTTAGCTTGGGTGCTTGACTGCGAGGTGAGAACGCTCGGATCAACCCTACTCCTCAGCCAAAGCATCCACAGTTGCAGTCACCAACGCTCTGGATAACTTAACAGCCTACCCAGCTCTGCTAGGGTGAGTAATGTTTAGTGAACTGTTCTCTCATTTGTGTCTGGAAGTAGCTAGGAAGTTAGCTTGGGTGCCTGACTATTATTATTTATAATAATAAATAATAAAAATAAAAAACAGTGGCGCAGCGGACAAAGGCACTGCATCTCAGTGCACGAGGTGTCACTACAGTCCCTGGTTTGAATCCAGGCTGTTTCACATGCGGCCGTGATTGGGAATCCCATAGGGCAGTGAACAATTAGCCCAGCGTCGTCCGGATTTGGCCGGGGTAGGCCATCATTGTAAATAAGAATTTGTTCTTAACTGACTTGCCTAGTTAAATGAAGGTTACATTTTAAATCCACATTATTGTAGAAGTGTTTGAAACATATTATATTCTTATTTAAAATAAAAGTGACTCCAAAATGACACAATATATTATTTACCATTAATTTCTATTGGGCACAAAATTATCTGAAACACAATCAATACAAACAGCAAATGCATCCAACAAATGTGTAGTCACAAGCCTGATGTAGTCATTGAGTGCTATGAATATGGGACTAAATACTTATCTTTTGACTACTTTAATACACATATTAGTGAATTTTACCAATACCTCTAGTCCCCTAAAATGGGGGGGAATATGTAAAAACAAATTGCTGTAATTTCTTATTTCTAAAAGGATATGGATTAAAATACCCTCAAATTAAAGCTGACATTTTGCACTTTAACCTCATTGTCATTGTTTCATTTCAAATCAAAGTGCTGGAATACGGAGCCTAAACAACAACAAAAATCTGTCACTGTCCCAATACTTTTGAAGCTCACTGTATAAAAGTGGTTAGAAGTCCTAAATCACTGTAGCGGGGTGGGTACTTGGCAGCAGAGAAGTCAGTCGCAGGAGAGCAGAACTGGGTGATAACCGTAGATTTATTAAGCAAAACCAACGGCAACCAGAACAACAAGATAGATAGGCACAAAAAAAACTGTTTTGCGCTCACGGGGAACGTGCACAAGCACTACAATAAACGATCCCACACAAAGACATGGGGGGAACAGAGGGTTAAATATACAACAAGTAATTGAGGGAATTGAAACCATGTGTGAGGAAAAACAAGACAAAACACATGGAAAATGAAAAGTGGTTCAATGATGGCTAGAAGACCGGCAACGCCAACCGCCGAGCGCCACCCGAACAAGGAGAGGACCCGACTTAGGCGGAAGTCGTGACAATCACGCTGACGTTACAGTGGAACTCATTGGGTTAAACAAGCCAAGCAAGCTGTTTATGTCAGTAAGGTATAGATCGCTGGATAGCTAGTTAGCTATGTCAGTAAAATAGCTAAAGCAAGTTAGCTAAGCAGCTGATCAAGTCGCTAGCGCCGAGGTGCCTTCACATCATTTTAGCAGGAGGTAGCCACCGTTTTGTTTTTTGTTTTCTCACATTTGCAAATTATTAAATCACTGTCAAAACATGTGTAATAATTTAGCTAGCTATTCTGCTTATTTAATATAGAATCAATTAGAGCGCGTGATATCATAAATTAGGAACTATGTTTTCATATTTAAATAGCGGATGCTCGGGAATATTACAATTTGAATATGAGTTCCACGTCCTACAAGATAGATCACTTGAGGAACAAGCATCACGAAGGAGTGATGCCATCTGCCTTAAGACAACATTACATTTGAAATAAAATCTAAAGTATTTAAGTTAATGTAAATGACTTTACATGGAACATGGCATGTGTTGTGAATATGTTATTTAATGTTCAATCTCATACCTCATAAATGGCATACAGATACAGTATATGAGTAGTTGTGGACAGAAATATTTATCATGTATGATATTCTATATACCTCACATGCAACTCGTAATAAGACTTTGCAATTAGGCCATTAAATGAATTATCTTTCTCTGACTCCATAAGATAAATAGCAATATGCAAGAAGACTATGGTTGAGTTACAGTAATAGGCAATGAAGAAATGTCAGAGAATGGAATTAAATACAATTTGCCTAGTTAAATAAAGGTTAAATAAATAAAATAAAATAATTACTTTGTAAAATGAATGGATTCACATACAGTACAAGGCATAAACTTAAGTTACAAAGCATTATCAAATATTACAAGGCATTATTCTAAGCATGGTCAGAGAGAGAGAGAGCGAGAAACCATCGCCTGAAAGGCCATGCCTCAAAAGGAAAGTATCTCACCACAGCAAGTCAGGAACAAATAAGAGAAAGAACAATGACTCTTAGACCCTTTTATGAGCATCTGCATTGTTTTGATTCAAAACCTGAGTTGTTGACCAATAGTATTACTGTAAAGTTTACCTCCAATCAGATATCAGACCTACATGATGTAATCTCTGTTTTTCAGAGGTCGAGGTCTGACAATGGGGGTTGGCAAGACCAGCACAGAGAATGTTGAATTCCTAAAACAACACATAGCAAATTCTTGCATGCAGTTGATAAGAAGAGTCACTTGTGGGGTGGGGCTACCCTACAATGTTATGAAAAGGTATGAGCATTTGCCAAGCATTACATTGTTGCACAATACCACGCAGTTACCTGGAATATATTTGTGTTCTTGCAACTATACACAGCAACTCCTTGTCACCAAATAAAAATATAAATTGGCAAGTTTCATTATATTACATTGAAATCATTGTTATACGTATCTTATTATCAGGTACCAACCAGCTATGTAATTACGTTGTGTTTATCAACGTAGCTATGTAACTACATATGTTAAATCCATGGCTGGGGTGTTCACGGGTCTTGAAAACAACTACCTCTCACAGTCTCACGTCAGAATTAGACGTTCACCCATGTTTCTGAAACGTCAAATTTTAAAGTTGTTGCAAACGTCAATTTTCAAAGTGTTTCATGTTAGAGTTAAGTTTAAGAATTGACTCCGAAATCTTAAGGTTAGGCATTAAGGTAAGGGTTAAGGTTTGGGATAGGCTTTAAAACAAAAATCTCAAAAACAACATTACATCGCTGGATTTCATCTTGCAACCTTTGGAATCAGAGGCAGATGCTTACGCCCATCCACCATTCCCATCCACAACATCCTAGCAAAACCAAAACCTAATTGAAGGTACGAGCTCTCACTGTTGCCCCTAGTGGACGATTTGCCACGTCATCTCCCGACATCCTCAAACATGGATGGACGTCGAATACTGACTTGTATTACAGGTGACCTGGCTCCTTAAAAAAAGCCTGGGGCTAGCCTTTAGGCCATACTTTATGTTAGAAATGGAAAGTACAATGAGGGGTATTATAATAGGGAGCAGCTTGACATGTTGTAATGCATCACAGGGGTCATGGTGACATCTTTGTTGGAACATGTATGAGACCCTGGTGGTAGACGTGTCCTTCCATCCCCCTCACCCTTCTTTCAATGATTAAAGTGTCTGTCATTACAGTCACAGTACGCCTTGGAAGCCCTGTCCTGTACTGACACAAATTGTGTTGTGTGTGTTTGTGTGCACACTGTGCAGGGGGGTTTTATTTGAGTCACAGTGTGGCAGTGGCAGTATGAGAGTTGGTGACCTTTGCTCAGGGTCAACAAGGCTGTAAATAAAAACATGATCCATCAGTCACACAGAAAAATGAGGGAGGAACAGGAGTCAGAATGACAGGACAGAAAATAAATACAATAGAAAATGATGCATCAAGTTACAGGGTGAAGGAACACAATCATCATGGTGCTGGAAGTACACACATAGTTTAGGAAGTGATTTAGCTTTTTATGACAGTTGTCTACGAGTGAACCGGCCACAGAGTGATGTTTCCTTAGAATTACATCAGTGACATATAGTGTCAGGACCCGGTGCGAGAAACAGTCACTAATAATTGGCAGAACCCAGAAGATGAGGCAGACACAGCAGTACTAGAGATGGTGGTTTAATAAAAAATAGATATCTTCCAAAATACAAAAGAAAATCCACAAAGTGGTAAAAACAGCAAGGGAAAAAACAAACCTCAAAAGACCAATCCAAAAATACACRAGAACAAAACCAGAGAACCTCTGGAAAATCCAACAAGAGAAAAATKTTCACAAAGGCTGGGGCTGGGTGCTAACATACAAACACTGAGCAAGGAACTAAGGAACACACAGGGTTTAAATACTAACAAGGGAATGACYTACAGGTGCAAACAATAATTAGGGCAAGAAAAACAAAAGGTACAAAAAAGGTGCAAGGGGGACATCTAGTGAACAAAACCAAACAGTCCTGGCCAAAACCTGACATATAGTGCTTAAGTCAGGTAATTGCTCTGAAATAATGTATTGTCCTTGAGGTTGGATTGAATGATTATTTCATAAGAAATGACAGGCAGAGAGGAGACAACACAAGTGCCACCATGGTTTGCATTGCCAATACAATTGCAGGCTTTCAAACAGGGAACCTGGTATCATCAAAACTATTAATGGAGCAAAACGGAGAACACCATCTTGTAGACGTCCTAGAGCAAAACAACCGACATGTTTGTGTTTGTGAGAGTCAGGCTCACCTTACCATAGAGGGGTCATATTAGTCTGAAGCCCAACCTATTCAGACACTACAGACAGATGTTGGCAGATCGGCGGTACCGTTTTCAGATGAGTCCTTCGACGCTCGTGGGGGTCATAGAGCAAAACAAAAACCATCATCGTGTTCGTGAGAATGTCATCATGTACACGAGAGTCTCATATTTCCATAGTTTGTGGTATTCGTTTGTTGTAGGCCAAACTGCTCGGACGCTACAGACGTTTTTGTGAGAAGACCGATTTTCGGGATATCTCGTGGTCTGGCAAACACCACTTTAGTTCTGCCACCTTTCACCGCAGATGTGGAAAGCGGACATCGACGGATGCAGTGGAAAAAACTGATATCTCTATCTTAAATTGACAGATTTTGAGGGGATTTTTTAATTATGCTAATTATCGATTTCCACTGGGCCAGACAGACTCTACGGACACTGGAGAACATCCTGTGAATAAAGCCTCTGGTGGTTCAGCAAATGTGCTGTTGATAAGGAAGGGGTAACATAAATTCCAGGGAATGTGCCAGGTTCTTTGACCAATAATGAGATGGGTAGAAATGGTTGTTACTGTTTTCATTCACTTATTCCTTATAGTTGGCACCATAAGATGACATCAGTCATTCAGTCAAAAAAAAGTTATACAAATCCGATGACCTGCAAATACAATTGACAACTTCCCTGACTGGTCTTAAAGATATTTACTTCACTTTGGTACTCCTCGCCAACTTCCACTTGATCGCAAGTCAAATAAAGCTGCTGCCATATTAAAACATGAGAGTCAAGAAGTTCTGCTCTAGAGAGCCAAGCCAATAATTAAATCAGTAACTCATCAGAACTTCCAAATCCACTATTCAAATGCAGATTAATAATTGATGGTAAGAATGCAGAGCAAAAAGTTATTGAGCTTTGAATAGTCTTTGGGCTAGGTGGGACACTACCTCCCCATCTCGACAACATCTGGTGAAATTGCAGAGCACAAAATTCAAAATACAAAAATGGTAATATTTAGCATTCATGAAAATACCAGTATCATACATCATTTAAAAGCTTAAGTTCTTGTTAGTCCAGCCGCCTGGTCAGATTTCAAAAAGGCTTTACGGTGAAAGCATACCATGCGATTATCTGAGGACAGCACCCCGCCTACAAAAGCATTAAAAACATATTCCAAACCAGCAGTCAGAAGTCAGAAATAGCAATGAAATAAATCACTTACCTTTGAAGATCTTCCTCTGTTTGCAATCCCAAGGGTCCCAGCTACACAACAAATGGTTGTTTTGTTCGACAAAGTCCTTCTTTATATCCCAAAAGAGTAAGTTTAGTTGGCGCGTTTGATTCAGAAATCCACTCGTTCAACATGCATACAAATGAATCCCAAAAGTTACCAATAAACTTCGTCCAAACAATCAAACAACATTTCTAATCAATCCTCAGGTACCCTAATATGTAAATAAACGATACAATTTAAGACGGAATGTAGTATGTTCAATACCGGAGATAAATAACGAAGCGCGCTCCGTCATTCACGCGCGCCACAAGACTGCAGTCCAAAATGAGAGCAACCTTGAAAAACTACAATTACTAACGAAAAAAAAAAAAAAAAAGCCTGAAACCCTTTCTAAAGACTGTTGACATCTAGTGGAAACCATAGGAACTCAATCTGGGAGGATTTAATTTGAATATCCCATAGACAAGCATTTCAAATTTCCGGATGGATTCTCCTCGGGTTTTCGCCTGCCATATCAGTTCTGTTAAACTCACAGACATTATTTTTAACAGTTTAACAGTCTAAAACTGTTTGAATGATGTCTGTGAGTATAACAGAACTCATATGGTAGGCAAAAACCTGAGAAAAAACCCACCAGGAAGTGGGAAATCTGAGGTTGGTCGATTTTCAACTCAGCTCCTATTGAAGATACAGTGGGATATTGGTAATGTTGCACTTCCTAAGACTTCCACTAGATGTCAACAGTCTTTAGAACCTTGTCTGATGCTTCTACTGTGAAGTGGGGCCGAAGGAGAGAGGAATGAGTCAGGTCTATCATGACCTGAACATGCCCTGACCATGCACGTTCACGTGAGAGCGAGCTCTGTTCCATCGCACTTCTGAAGACAAAGGAATACTCCGRTTGGAACATTACTGAAGAATTATGTTAACAACATCCTAAAGATTGATTCAATACTTTGTTTTTCATGTTTTTACGGACTGTAATTTAACTTTTTTAACTTTTCGTACGTCGTGAGTTTGGAAAGTGTACTGAACGCTAGATAGGATTTGGAATTTGGACATAAATGATGGACAATATCGAACAAAACAAACTTTTCTTGTGGAACTGGGATTCCTGGGAGTGCATTCTGATGAAGATCATCAAAGGTAAGTGAATGTTTATAATGTTACTTCTGACTTCTGTTGACTGCATAATATGGCGGATATATTTGTGTCTTGATTGGGCTCTGAGCGCCGACACAGATAATTTTATGGTTTGCTTTTTCCGTAAAGCTTTTTTGAAATCTGACGCAACAGTTGCATTAAGGAGAAGTGCATCTAAAATTCCATGCATAACAGTTGTATCTTTTAGCAATGTTTATTATGAGTATTCCTGTAAATTGATGTGGCTCTCTGCAAAATCAAAGGATGTTTTGGAACTTCTGAACGTAAGGCGCCAATGTAAACTCAGATTTTTGGATATAAATATGAACTTTACCGAACAAAACATACATGTATTGTGTAACATGAAGTCCTATGAGTGTCATCTGATGAAGATCATCAAAGAATGTAAACTAGATTTTTGGATATAAATATGAACTTTACCGACAAAACATACATGTATTGTGTAACATGAAGTCCTATGAGTGTCATT
>NC_036845.1:24126759-24244098 GCF_002910315.2 Salvelinus sp. IW2-2015
TGATGAAGATCATCAAAGGTTAGTGATTAATTTTATCTATATTTCTGCTTTTTGTGAATCCTCTCTTTGGCTGGAAAAATGGCTGTGTTATTCTGTGAATAGGCACTCACCTAACATAATCGTTTGGTTTGCTTTCGTTGTAAAGCCTTTTTGAAATCAGACACTGTGGCTGGATTTACAACAAATGTATCTTTAAAATGGTGTAAAATACATGTATGTTTGAGGAATTGTAATTATGGGATTTCTGTTGTTTTGAATTTGGCGCCCTGCAGTTTCACTGGCTGTTGAAGAGGTGGGACGCTACCGTCTCACGTACGCTAGAGAGGTTTTAAGAGGCTTATGGGCGTCCTAAAGCAAAACAACTGACATGTACGAGTTTGTGAGAGTCAGGCTCACCTTTCAATAGAGGGGTCATACCAGCGTGTAGCCCAAACTGTTCGGATGCTACAGACAGAAGTTGGCAGATCGGCGGTACTGATTTCCGACGAGTCCTGTGACTCTTGTGGGAGTCGTAGTTTAAACAGAAAACACCATCGTGAGAGTCTCATGTGCGTGAGAGTCTCATCTTTCATAGTTTGTGGATTTAGTTTCTGGTATTAGTTTGTAGGTCAAACCGTTCGGAGGCTAAAGACGTTTTCATGGGAAGACCGATGAGTGATGAGATTCTGATGCCCATTGTCGTGCCATTCATCTGCCACCATCACCTCATTTTTCAGCATGATAATGTACTTAATTTTTTTATTTTTATATTCACCTTTATTTAACAAGGTAGGCTAGTTGAGAACAAGTTCTCATTTACAACTGCGACCTGGCCAAGATAAAGCAAAGCAGTGTGACACAGACAACAACACAGAGTTACACATGGAGTAAACAATGAACAAGCCAATAACACAATAAACAAGTCAATGACACAGTAGAAAAAAAAAAGTCTATATACAAGATGTGCAAAATGCATGAGGAGGTAGAAAAATAAAATGGCCATATGAGCGAATATTTACAATTTAGCAGATTAACACTGGAGTGATAAATGAGCAGATGATGATGTGCAAGTAAAGATACTGGTGTGCAAAATAGCAGAAAAGTAGAAAATAAAATAAAAACAGTATGGGGATGGGGTAGGTAGTTGGATGGGCTATTTACAGATGGACTATGTACAGGTGCAGCGATCGGTTAGCTGCTCAGATAGCTGATGTTTAAAGTTGGTGAGGGAAATAAAAGTCTCCAACTTCAGCGATTTTTACAATTCGTTCCAGTCACTGGCAGCAGAGAACTGGAAGGAAAGGTGGCCAAATGAGGTTTTGGCTTTGGGGATGATCAGTGAGATATACCTGCTGGAACGTGTGCTACGGGTGGGTGTTGTTATCGTGACCAGTGAACTGAGATAAGGCGGAGCTTTACCTAGCAAAGGCTTAAATTGAACTGGAGCCAGTCGGTCTGGCGACGAATATGTAGTGAGGGCCAGCCGACTAGAGCATACAGGTCGCAGTGGTGGGTGGTATAAGGTGATTTGGTGACAAAACGGATGGCACTGTGATAGTGCCATCCAGTAATTCAGTATGCTGAGTAGAGTATTGGAAGCTATTTTGTAGATGACATCGCCGAAGTCGAGGATCGGTATGATAGTCAGTTTGACTAGGGTAAGTTTGGCGGCGTGAGTGAATGAGGCTTTGTTGCGAAATAGAAAGCCAATTCTAGATTTGATTTTGGATTGGAGATGTTTAATATGAGTCTGGAAGGAGAGTTTACAGTCTAACCAGAAACGTTGGTATTTATAGTTGTCCACATATTCTAGGTCGGAACCGTCCAGGGTGGTGATGCTAGTCGGGTGGGCGGGTGCGGGCAGCGAACGGTTGAAAAGCATGCATTTGGTTTTACTAGCGTTTAAGAGCAGTTGGAGGCCACGGAAGGAGTGTTGTATGGCATTGAAGCTCGTTTGGAGGTTAGTTAGCACAGTGTCCAAGGAAGGGCCAGAAGTATACAGATTGGGGTCGTCTGCGTAGAGGTGGATCAGGGAATCGCCCGCAGCAAGAGCGACATCAATGATATATACGAAGAAAAGAGTCGGCCAGAGAATTGAACCCTGTGGTACCCCCATAGAGACTGCCAGAGGTCCGGACAACATGCCCTCCCATTTGACACACTGAACTCTGTCTGCAAAGTAGTTGGTGAACCAGGCGAGCCAGTCATTAGAAAAAACAAGGATATTGAGTCTGCCGATAAGAATACAGTGATTGACAGAGTCGAAAGCCTTGGACAGGTCGATGAAGACGGCTGCACAGTACTGTCTTTTATTGATTCCGGTTATGATATCGTTTAGTACCTTGAGCGTGGCTGAGGTGCACCCGTGACCGGCTCTGAAACCGGATTGCACAGCGGAGAAGGTACGGTGGGATTCGAAATGGTCAGTGATCTGGGTTTATTAACTTGGCTTTCGAAGACTTTAGATAGGATGGATGGATATAGGTCTGTAACAGTTTGGGTCTAGGTGTCACCCCCTTTGAAGAGGGATGACCGCGACAGCTTCCAATCTTTAGGAACTCGGACGATATGAAAGAGAGTTGAACAGGCTGGTAATATCCGGCCCGAAACGAGATGGCCGCCTCGCTTCGCGTTCCTTGGAAAATATGCAGTATTTTGTTTTTTTATGTGTTATTTCTTACATACCCCAGGTAATCTTAGGTTTCATTACATACAGTCGGGAGGAACTACTGAATATACGATTAACGTCAACTCATCATCGTTCCTACCAGGAATATGACTTTCCCGAAACGGATCCAGTGTTTTGCCTTCCACCCAATACAATGGATCTGATCCCAGCCGGCGACCCTGTGCGACGCCTAAAAGGGCAAACCGAGGCGTCTCCTGGCCAGGCTTCGGAGACGGGCACATCGCGCTCCACTCCCTAGCATACTACTCGCCAATGTCCAGTCTCTTGACAATAAGGTTGATGAAATCCGAGCACGGGTAGCATTCCAGAGAGACATCAGGGATTGCAACGTGCTCTGCTTCACGGAAACATGGCTAACCAAGAGACGCTAACGAGTCGGTGCAGCCAGCTGGTTTCTTCATGCATCGCGCCGACAGAAACAAACATCTTTCTGGTAAGAAGGGGGGTATGCCTTATGATTAACGAGACGTGGTGTGATCATCATAACAACACACAGGAACTCAAGTCATTCTGTTCACCTGATCTAGAACTCCTCACAATAAAATGTCGACCGCATTATCTACCAAGGGAATTCTCTTCAATCATAATCACAACCGATTATATTCCCCCCAAGCAGACACATCGATGGCCCTGAACGAACTTTATCTGACTCTTTGTAAACTGGAAACCACACACCCTGAGGCTGCATTCATCGTAGCTGGGGATTTTAACAAGGCTAATCTAAAAACAAAACTCCCTAAATTCTATCAGCATATCGATTGTGCTACCAGGGCTGGAAAAACCCTAGATCATTGTTATACTAATTTCCGCGACGCATATAAGCCCTCCCCCGCCCCCCTTTCGGAAAAGCTGACCACGACTCCATTGTGTGATTCCAGCCTACAAACAGAAACTAAAACAACAAGCTCCCGCGCTCAGGTCTGTTCAACGCTGGTCCGACCAATCTGATTCCACGCTTCAAGACTGCTTCGATCACGCGGATTGGAATATGTTCCGCATTGCGTCCAACAACAATATTGACGAAAATGCTGATTCGGTGAGCGAGTTCATTAGGAAGTGCATTGACGATGTCGTACCCACAGCAACGATTAAAACATTCCCAAACCAGAAACCGTGGATTACGGCAGCATTCGCGTGAAACTGAAAGCGCGAACCACTGCTTTTAACCAGGCAAGGTGACCGAAGCATGACCGAATACAAACAGTGTAGCTATTCTTCTCCCGCAAGGCAATCAAACAGGCTAAGTCCCAGTACAGAGACAAAATCGAGTCGCAATTCAACAGCTCAGACACAAGAGTATGTGGCAGGGTCTACAGTCAATCACGGATTACAAAAAGAAAAACCAGCCCCGTCGCGGACCAGGATGTCTTGCCTCCAGACAGGCTAAACAAGAGAGCCCGCTTTGAGGACAATACAGTGCCACTGACACGGCCCCCTACCAAAACCTGCGGGCTCTCCTTCACTGCAGCCGAGGTGAGTAAAACATTTAAACGTGTTAACCCTCGCAAGGCTGCAGGCCCAGACGCATTCCGCCGCGTCCTCAGAGCATGCGCAGACCAGCTGGCTGGTGTGTGTTACGGACATATTCAATCAATCCTTATCCCAGTCTGCTGTTCCCACATGCTTCAAGAGGGCCACCATTGTTCCTGTTCCCAAGAAAGCTAAGGTAACTGAGCTAAACGACTACCGCCCCGTAGCACTCACTTCCGTCATCATGAAGTGCTTTAGAGACTAGTCAAGGACCATATCACCTCCACCCTACCGGACACCCTAGACCCACTCCAATTTGCTTACCGACCCAATAGGTCCACAGACGACGCAATCGCAACCACACTGCACACTGCCCTAACCCATCTGGACAAGAGGAATACCCATGTGAGAATGCGTTCATCGATTACAGCTCAGCATTTAACACCATAGTACCCTCCAAACTCGTCATCAAGCTCGAGACCCTGGGTCTCGACCCCGCCCTGTGCAACTGGTCCTGGACTTCCTGACGGGCGCCCCCAGAGTGGTGAGGATAGGTAACAACATCTCCACCCCGCTATCCTCAACACTGTGGCCCCACAAGGGTGCGTTCTGAGCCCTCTCCTGTACTCCCTGGTCACCCACGACTGCGTGGCCATGCACGCCTCCAACTCAATCATCAAGTTTTCGGATGACACTACAGTTGTAGGCTTGATTACCAACAACGACGAGACGGCCTACAGGGAGGAGGTGAGGGCCCTCGAGTTGGTGTCAGGAAAAATAACCTCACACTCAACGTCAACAAAACAAAGGAGATGATTGTGGACTTCAGGAAACAGCAGAGGGAGCACCCCCTATCCACATCGACGGGTCATGATGGAGAAGTGGAAAGTTTTAAGTTCCTCGGTGTACACATCACGGACAAACTGAATTGTCCACCCACACAGACAGCGTCGTGAAGAAGGCGCAGCAGCGCCTCTTCAACCTCAGGAGGCTGAAGAAATTCGGCTTGTCACCAAAAGCACTCACAAACTTCTACAGATGCACAATCGAAGCATCCTGTCGGGCTGTATCACCGCCTGGTACGGCAACTGCTCCGCCCACAACCGTAAGGCTCTCCAGAGGGTAGTGAGGTCTGCAGAACGCATCACCGGGGCAACACCCCCGCGAGGCTACACCACCATGCACAGGAACATAAAGATCTACGAAACAATCCGATCCCAAGCCACTGCCTGTTCACCCCGTCATCATCCAGAAGTGAGTCAGTACAGTGCATCACAAGCAGGACCAGAGAGAGACTGAAAAACAGCTCTATCTCAAGCCATCAGACTGTTAAACAGCCACCACTAACATTTAGCGGCCGCTGCCAACATACTGACTCAACTCCAGCCACTTAAAAATGGAATTGATGGAATTATGTAAAAATGTACCACTAGCCACTTTAAACAATCGCAATTATATAATGTTTACATACCCACATTACCCATCTCATAGTGTATATACTGTACTCTATATCTCTACTGCATCTTGCCATCTTTATGTAATACATACCACTAGCCACTTTAAACTATGCCACTTTATGTGTACATACCATCACAGTACTCATCTCATGATGTATACCGTACTCTATACCATCTACTGCATCTTGCCTATGCCTTCTGTACCACACTCATCATATATCTTTATTACATATTCTTATCCCTTTACACTTGTGTGTGTATATATTGTGTAGTAGTTGTGAATTGTTGTTAGTAGTTGGTATTACTTGTTGGTTATTACTGCATTGTCGGAACTAGAAGCACAAGCATTTCGCTACACTCGCATAACATCTGCTAACCATGTGTATGTGACTAATAAAATTTGATTTGATTGATGATTTGATTAATAGGGGTTGCAACAATGGCGGTGGATAGTTTTAGAAAGAGAGGTACACATTGTCTAGCCCAGCTGATTTGTAGGGTCCAGATTTTGCAGCTCTCTTCAGAATATCTGCTATCTGGATTCGGGTGAAGAGAAGCTGGGAGGCTTGGCGAGTAGCTGCGGGGGGTGGGCTACGGAGCTGTTGCCGGGTTGGAGTAGCCAAGAGGAATGCATGGCCAGCCGTTGAGAAATGCTTATTGACATTTTCGATTATCATGGATTTATCGGTGTGACCGTGTGTTCCTAGCCTCAGTGCATGGCCATGGTCTTTACAGTGTCCCAAAACTTTTGGAGTTAGAGCTACAGGATGCAAGTTTCTGATTGAAAAAGCTAGCCTTTGCTTCCTGACTGACTGCGTGTGTTTGTTCCTGACTTCCCTAAACAGTTGCATATCGCGCGGGACTATTTGATGCTATTGCAGTCCGCCACAAGATTTTTGTGCTGGTCAAGGGCAGTCAGGTCTGGAGTTAACCAAGGGCTATATCTGTTCTTAGTTCTGCATTTTTTGAACGGGGCATGCTTATCTAAGATGGTGAGAAAATTACTTTTAAAGAATGACCAGGCATCCTCGACTGACGGAATGAGGTCAATATCCTTCCAGGATACACGGGCCAGGTCGATTAGAAACGCTTGCTCGCAGAAGTGTTTTAGAGAGCATTTGACAGTGATGAGGGGTGGTCGTTTGACCGCGGACCCATAGCGGATACAGGCAATGAGGCAGTGATCGCTGAGATCCTGATTGAAAACAGCAGAGGTGTATTTGGAGGGCAAGTTGATCAGGATAATGTCTATGAGGGTGCCCATGTTTACGGATTTAGGGTTGTACCTGGTGGGTTCCTTGATGATTTGTGTGAGATTGAGGGCATCTAGCTTAGATTGTAGGACTGCTGGGGTGTTAAGCATATCCCGTTTAGTTCACCTAACAGAACGAACTCTGAAGCTAGATGGGGGGCGATCAATTCACAAATGGTGTCCAGGGCACAGCTGGGAGCGGAGAGGGGTCGATAGCAGGCGGCAACAGTGAGAGACTTATTTCTGGAGAGATTTATTTTTTAAATTAGAAGTTCGAACTGTTTGGGTATAGACCTGGAAAGTATGACAGAACTTTGCAGGCTATCTCTGCAGTAGATTGCAACTCCTCCCCCTTTGGCAGTTCTATCTTGACGGAAAATGTTGTAGTTGCGTATGGAAATCTCAGAATTTTTGGTGGCCTTCCTAAGCCAGGATTCAGACACGGCAAGGACATCAGGGTTGGCGGAGTGTGCTAAAGCAGTGAGTAAAACAAACTTAGGGAAGAGGCTTCTGCTGTTGACATGCATGAAACCAAGGCTTTTTCAATCACAGAAGTCAACAAATGAGGGTGCCTAGGGACACGCAGGGCCTGGGTTTACCTCCACATCACCCGAGGAACAGAGGAGTAGTAGGATGAGGGTGCGGCTAAAGGCTATCAAAACTGGTCGCCTGGAGCGTTGGGGACAAAGAATAAAAGGAGCAGATTTCTGGGCGTGGTAGAATACATTCAGGGCATAATGTGCAGACAGAGGTATGGGGGGGTGCGGGTACAGTGAAGGTAAGCCCAGGCACTGAGTGATGATAAGAGAGATTGTATCTCTGGACATGCTGGTCTCAATGGGTGAGGTCACCGCATGTGTGGGAGGTGGGTCAAAGGAAGTATCAGAGGTATGATGAGTGGAATTAGGATTACAGCCCTATGTCGCAAGGATCTGTACACAATTCCTGGAAGCTGAAAATGTTCCAGTTCTTCCATGGCCTGCATACTCATCAGACATGTCACCCATTGAGAAGTTTGGGGCTCTGGATCTGGTTCGATGTGTACAACAGTATGTTCCAGTTCCCACCAATATCCAGAAACTTTGCACAGCCATTGAAGAGGAGTGGGACAACATTACACAGGCCACAATCAACAGCCTGATTAAGTCTATTCTAAGGAGATGTGTAGTGCTGCATGAGGCAAATGTTGGTAACACCAGATACTGACTGGTTTTCTGATCCACGCCCCTACCTTTCTTTTTAAGGTATCTGTGACCAATAAATGCATATCTGTATTCCCAATTATGTGAAATCCATAGATTAGGGCCTAATGAATTTTTTCCTTATATGAACTGTAACTCAGTAAAATCGTTTAAATTGTTGCCTGTTACATTTATATTTTTGTTCATTGTACATTTTATCTCTAAAGACCATTGGACAGTTCATACTCACTTATCATATTTCAAAGATTGGAAGACATGCACACTCCTGATAAATTGGACTGTCCATGCTCAAAATCTACAACTATTATTTGTAGACCCGTCTGAGATAACAGCTAAGTGTTTTCTAAGTTGTCCTTGAATAAGTGTGAATGATGGAAAACATACTTCAGAAGGTGTTAGCAAATCCTATCAATCTATCCATTATTTTAGATCAGCACTACTCTTTAAGTCCCCTGAACCAACCATGTACACTACCGTTCAAAAGTTTGGGGTCACTCAGAAATGTCCTTGTTTTTGAAAGAAAACACATTTTTTGTCCATTAAAATAAAACTGATCAGAAATACAATGTAGACATTGTTAATGTTTTAAAATACTTTTTTTATGGAATATCTCCTTTGGCGTACAGAGGCCCATTATCAGCAACCATCACTCCTGTGTTCCAATGGCATGTTGTGTTAGCTAATCCAAGTTTATCATTTTAAAAGGCTAAATGATCATCAGAAAACCATTTTGCAATTATGATAGCACAACTGAAAACTGTTGTCCTGATTAAAGAAGCAATAAAATGGGCCTTCTTTAGACTAGTTGAGTATCTGGAGCATCAGCATTTGTGAGTTCGAATACAGGCTCAAAATAGCCAGAAACAAAGTACTTTTATCTGAAACTCATAAGTCTATTCTTGTTCTGAGAAATGAAGGCTATTCCATGTGAGAAATTGCCAAGAAACTGAAGATCTCGTACAACGGTGTGTACGTACTACTCCCTTCACATAACAGCGCAAACTGGATCTAACCAGAATAGAAAGAGGAGTGGGAGGCCCCGGTGCAAATCTGAGCAAGAGGACAAGTACATTAGAGTGTCTAGTTTCAGAAACAGACGCCTCACAAGTCCTCAACTGGCAGGCTCATTAAATAGTACCCGCAAAACACCAGTCTCAATGTCAACAGTGAAGAGGCGACTCCGGGATGCTGGCCTTCCAGGCAGAGTTCCTCTGTCCAGTGTCTGTGTTCCTTTGCCCGTCTTAATCTTTTCTTTTTATTGGCCAGTCTGAGATATGGCTTTTTCTTTGCAACTCTGCCTAGAAGGCCAGCATCCCGGAGTCTCCAATTCAATGTTGACGTTGAGACTGCTTGTGTTTCTAGCTCCGACAGTGCAGTAATATTTAACAAGAAATATCTAACAATGTCACAACATATACCCAATACACACAAATCTAGGAATGTAATTAAGAATATATAAATATATGGACGAGCAATGTCAGAGCGAAATAGACTAAGATACAGTAGAATGGTACAGAATACAGTACACAGTTGAAGTCAGAAGTTTACATACACCTTAGCCAAATACATTTAAACTCAGTTTTTCACAATTCCTGACATTTAATCCAAGTAAAAATTACCTGTCTTAAGTCAGTTAGGATCACCAATTTATTTTAAGAATGTGAAACGATTTATTTCAGCTTTTATTTCTTTCATCACATTCCCAGTGGGTCAGACGTTTACATACACTCAATTAGTATTTGGAAGCATTGCATTTAAATTGTTTAACTTGGGTCTAACATTTCGGGTGGACTTCCACAAGCTTCCCACAATAAGTTGGGTGAATTTTGGCCCATTCCTCCTGACAGAGCTGGTGTAACTGAATCAGGTGTGTAGGCCTCCTTGCTCGCACACGCTTTTTCAGCACTGCCCACAAATCTTCTATAGGATTGAGTTCAGGGCTTTGTGATGGCCACTCCAATACCTTGACTTTGTTGTCCTTAAGCCATTTTGCCACAACTTTGGAAGTATGCTTGGGGTCATTGTCCATTTGGAAGACCCATTTGCGACCAAGCTTTAACTTCCTGATTGATGTCTTGAGATGTTGCTTCAATATATCCACATAATTTTCCTTACTCATGGTGCCATCTATTTTGTGAAGTGCACCATTCCCTCCTTCAGCAAAGCACCCCAATAACATGATGCTGCCACCCCCGTGCTTCACGGTTGGGATGGTGTTTTTCAGCTCGCAAGCCTCCCCCTTTTTCTTCCAAACATAACGATGGTCATTATTGCCAAACAGTTCTATTTTTGTTTCATTAGACCAGAGGACATTTCTCCAAAAAGTATCATCTTTGTCCCCATGTGCAGTTGCAAACCGTAGTCTGGATTTTTTTATGGTGGATTTGGAGCAGTGGCTTCTTCCTTGCTGAGTGGCCTTTCGGGTTATGTCGATATAGGACTCGTTTTACTGTTGATATAGATACTTTTGTACCCGTTTCCTCCAGCATCTTCACAAGGTCCTTTGCTCTTGTTCCGGGATTGATTTGCACTTTTCGCACCAAAGTACGTTCATCTCTTGGAGACAGCAGGCGTCTCCTTCCTGAGCGGTATGGTGGCTGCGTGTTCCCATTGTGTTTATACATGCGTACTATTGTTTGTACAGATGAACGTGGTACCTTCAGGCATTTGGAAGTTTCTCCCAAGGATGAACCAGGCTTGTGAAGGTCTACAATTTTTTGTCTGAGGTCTTGGCTGATTTCTTTTGATTTTCCCATGATGTCAAGCAAAGAGGCACTGAGTTTGAAGGTAGGCCTTGAAATACATCCACAGGTACACCTCCAATTGACTCAAATTATGTCAATTAGCCTAACAGAAGCTTCTAACGGCTTTACATAATTTTCTGGAATTTTCCAGTTTAAAGGCACAGTCAAATAGTGTATGTAAACTTCTGACTCACTGGAATTGTGATACAGTGAAATAATCTGTCTGTAAACAATTGTTGGAAAAATTACTTGTGTCATGCACAAAAAGTAGATGTCCTAACCGACTTGCCAAAACTATAGTTTGTTAACAAGCAATTTGTGGAGTGGTTGAAAAACAAGTTTTAATGACTCCAACCTAAGTGTATGTAAACTTCCGACTTCAATTGTATGTCCTGGTGAGACATTAGGTGTAGTCACACCCTGCCTTGTTATACGCCAACACATGGTAACAGGAGTGTGATTCTCTGTGATATGATCAGTTAGACCCTCTCTGATGACCCTCCTCCCATCGCTCTGTCTTCACTGTCAGCTTGTGGGGAGATTGATGACAGCAGAATGTTGGCACTCTCACTTTAACACTAACTACCAGCTGTCAGTCTCAGGTATAAGCCATCAGCCCTCCTTTTCCCTCTGCAGTAAATAACTCATCCCCTCTCTCACTTCGGGTTTTTGTCCTGTAGCCAATTTAATTCCCTTTCTGTCGCAGCTGTTTACTCTCCTTTAACCAGCAGTGCTGTAGCTGTGCATCCTCTCTCTTATTAGAAAGAGCCTCCAAGTTCTGTCCAGACCTCTGCACTGCAAAGCGACGACACTTGCCATTTGGCTCACTATTATAGTAGAATAGAGTGAAAAGCGATTCTGCCTGACCTTTCAGACATAAAATGGTGAACCTCAGTCGAGTCAATGCTCCTCACTTTCCGCACAACATACACAAAGCACTGTCCCCTGGAGAAGGAGAGAGATGGAGGGGGAAAAAAGAGAATCGAGAGACAAAGAGAGTGCAAAGGGCTAAGTGCTTGGCTAAGATTAATGACATCTCATAATGTGAGACACTAGAGTGACAGACAGGACAATAACCATCAATATGACATTGCGCCTAGAACACAACCCATTTAAGGATTGCCAAAAACCACTGGTGGAGAAGACCCAAGTACAATCCATGTACAATCCAAGTACAATATTGAACATAATGTTACAATAGGAGACGTTACTTAGTTGTTAGCCAGCTGTTGGAATACTTAATTGTACACAAACTTGTTTTCTTTGGTTAATCAGCCCAAAAATACCTCGATCTGTTTCAATGTACTATCACGGGTCAGAAGACCCAGATGCAGACAGTTTCGAAGTAACAAACGTTTATTACAAAAACGGGGGCAGGCAAACGTTAGGTCAAGGGCAGGCAGAGGTCAGTACTCCAGCGCAGAATCTGAAAGGTCCAGAACGGCAGGCAGGCTCAGGGTCAGGGCAGGCAGAGGTCAGTAATCAAGGGAAGGTGTGACAAGGTACACCTCTCCTCTGAGCCATAACCCTCCCAGTCAACCAGGTACTGGAATCCCTTGCCCCGCTGTCGAACCCTCAGGAGGCACATCACCGTGTACGCCGGTTGGCCGTCGATGAGATGGGGAAGAGAGGTGGGCCTAGAAACAGGAGACAAACGGCTGTGAGACAGGTTCAATCCTAGACACATGAAAATTGGGATGTATATGGAGGGTATTGGGCAACAAAAGACGAACCGCAGAGGGGCTAATAATCTTGGAGATGGGGAAAGGGTCAATAAAATAGGGGCCAGTTCGTACTCTCACGGCTCAGGAGAAGACCCAGTTGCAGACAGTTCCGAAGTAACAAAAGTTTATTACAGAGACAGGGGGGCAGGCAAACGACTGGTCAAGGGCAGGCACAGGTCAGTAGTCCAGAGCAGAGTGTGAAAGGTACAGAACGGCAGGCAGACTCAGGGCAAGCAGAGGTCAGTAATCCAGGGTGGTGTGACAAGGTACAGAATGGCAGGCAGGGTCAGGGCAGGCAGAATGGTCAAAAACCAGGAAAGCTAGAAAACAGGAAGTAGAGAAAGACAGTAGCACGGGAAAAACACTGGTAGGCTTTATGCAATAAAACGAACAGGAATCAGACAAAAAGGGAACACAGGTATAAGTACACTGGGGATAATGGGGAAGATGGGTGACGCCTGGAGGAGGGTGGAGACAAGCACAAGGACAGGTGAAACAGATCAGGGTCTGATAGTACTTCTGTATGTCTACAAATCAATAATTCATTCACATTCACATGCCAACACCTAATTTGGCCGCCTTTCCTTCCAGTTCTCTGCTGCCTGTGACTGGAACGAATTGCAAAAATCGCTGAAGTTGGAGACTTTTATTTCCCTCACCAACTTTAAACATCTGCTATCTGAGCAGCTAACCGATCGCTGCAGCTGTACATAGTCCATCTGTAAACAGCCCACCCAATTTACCTACCTCATCCCCTTACTGTTTTTATTTATTTACTTTTCTGCTCTTTTGCACACCAGTATCTCTACTTGCTCATGATCATCTGATGATTTATCACTCCAGTGTTAATCTGCTAAATTGTAATTATTNCATGATCATCTGATGATTTATCACTCCAGTGTTAATCTGCTAAATTGTAATTATTCGCTCCTATGGCCTATTTATTTCCTACCTCCTCATGCCTTTTGCACACATTGTATATTGATTCTCTTTTATTTTATTTTTTTATTTATTTTTCCTACTATGTTATTGACTTGTTTATTGTTTACTCCATGTGTAACTCTATGTTGTTGTCTGTTCACACTTCTATGCTTTATCTTGGCCAGGTCGCAGTTGTAAATGAGAACTTGTTCTCAACTAGCCTACCTGGTTAAATAAAGGTGAAATAAAAAAAATAAAAAATAAACATGTCGGATTAATTCTTATAACACCCAACAAACAATTCACTCAAGGAAAAATGAAAGAAAAATTCACTCAAGGAAATATTAAGCTCATTAAAAGGAAAACGTTCTGGGGTGATAAAAAATGGGGATGTTTTTGCAATACTTTCTCACTCAGTAATGGGGGGGGGGGGGGGATCATCATACTTTTTGAAAGGCAACTGTTCACACAAACCCAACGATCGGATTCCGTTACTCTAAATGTGCCATTTTACTTCATACACAAATGCAGAGCATATATAGCATCTATCTGCAATCAACCTGTGCAACAAAAGCCAAATGTCAAATGTATTTATGATCGTTCTCACCCCAATGGGTAAACAGCACTTGCTGAATTACAAAAGCTGAATGTCAGAGGAATTTCACTTCAAAGCAAAGGTGCACTGAGTGGCTCACTGTTCAGCCTTTCAAATGTCAGTCACAGCTTTGCATGGCTTCTGGTCTCACAACAGGCAAAGGCAAAATACTGCATGCATTGACTTTGTTTTTGATAAAAGTATATATGTATCAGTTAGAAAGAGCGCAAGTATGGGAAGTACAGAACAGAGCACATGATTTCCATTCCATTAGGCAGAGTTCTATAAAAGCTCTCCCCAGTGCACAAGTCCATTATACCATTTACAAGAGCTWGTCCAGTGAGCATGCCCAGTAGAGACTAAAAACATATGCTTCAGTTCTTCTCTGGCTGGACTGCTCGTCCTCATAGAGACCCACAGAGAGGCTGTATCAGACCCAGGGGTCAAACTTGGTCGGTTTGGTTAGGTTTCGTATAGCAAAGTTGTGGCTCTAATGCGGGCTGGAGCTAGCATTGCCAAGCATGGCCGGGTACTGGACCAGCTCCAGGGTCTGCCTGCGTTTGATCTGTGACCTTGAGGGAGCGGGCGCTGCCAGCTGAGCTCCCAGTGCAGCAGTACTCTCTGTAGCACAGCAGGTACTGATAAGGCTGGCAAAGGCTGGCAGAGGACAAACCTCAATGGGAAAGCTAGACCATGGCCACCTTCATTTACTCAACTCTTGTCACATACGGACATAGAAACTACTCCAAGACATGAAGTATCTATAAATACTACACCAAAACTAGGTGGTTGGTCATTGATAGTCTTACACAGTTATACATAGTAACCAATATTTTATAAATGTGTTAATTTCACTGATAATCATAAGAAATTAGATTCTATCCATTTCCTTATTCTTTCCCTGTTGTTGAATAGAGATGTATAGAGATCGACAGGTTCTATCTGTCTCAATGGATGAATAGAGATCGCAAAGTTCTGTCTGTCTCAATGGCTGTATAGAGATCGCAAAGTTCTATCTCAATGGTGCTGCCTGTGCGCTCACTGATGCCATAATGGAATAGACACAAAGTTGTGATCTCTATACCTATGAGACAATGGGGAAAGTGGTTAGAATCTTGTTTCTTATTATTTTCAGTGAAATTAACACATTTATATAACCTCAAGTACTATGTATAGCTTTGTAAAACTAACCACCCAGTTTCAGAGTAGTTAGAAGGTCCATTCCCCTGCTTTTGAGAGGACCTGGCTACTGTACCAGCAGACTTCCAGCATTGGCGCTAAGCTAACCATGTGCTAACTCCAATAATCTCCAAACTGCATGCAGAGACAAAAGATTGTATCCATGAGTACTCTGACTTTGGGTAAATAGTATCCCTTTAATATGATGAGATACATTTTGTCATTAAGATGGCAGGATGATCATTTAACATGGTTAAATCAGTCTTGAACACCAAAGAGAGTGTGTTCTGTGCTTTTAAGGTAAAGTTTGAAGTGAGGATAAGGCCTCGCCTCACGATACTCACATAGACAGTGCTCTACCCTAGAGCTCTGCCCTAGATCAGGCTGGGCTGAACTGTAAGTGGGCAAGGAGGGATTATAAAGAATAGGTCAATGTTATCAAACCAATCAGCAATGTCTTCCACAGCAAGACAAACTTTCTCAACCTGAGTTTAGCATACATGATTCCCAAATAGAAAATATGGAAATATCATGGAAAAAAGGACTAGCTATTATGGTAGCAGAGGGATATTAAACGTGTTTATTTAAATAAGACAAAAGGAGGCTCCATGGTAATTCATTCCCTGAGGAGTTTGTATTGAGACTGCCTGCCAACAATTAGTTTATGAGCTTCAGTAAAAAAAAAATTATAAATTTTTTTTTCAAAGGGCTTGTTTCACCATTCACCTAACTACAGAACATGAGGCGTGAACAGACAGACCAAATAAATGTAAGAGTGGATAAGAAAAAAAAAAGATATAATGTTTGGGTTAAAGGGAGACATGATGGAGTGGTGACGGTGTGAGTTAGTGTTTTAGGAGATAATTTATTGGAAAATATCAAATTAAGTTACTCCACGCATTGCCTGTGGGGAGAGGAAGTACAGTTTTAGAACTCAATGGAGGGTCAAAATGAATTCATCAATCACAACAGACAGATGAAGAGAAAAAAAATGAAGAGCTAATTGGTTGTCTAACCACGCTTCCTACCCCGCCTCCAGGTGGACTCGTTTTGTTTGGATGGAGATATAAATTCAGTTCTAAGTCTTGTTATTATCCCTATTTGCTATGGTAAAATGAAGGTGGGCCTAATGAATGTCATGAGGGCAACTCTGTTATCATCGATGCAGGGTACATTAGGGTATAATTATAGGTTAGGTGTGCTATTTGTCTGATTCATGCTCTTGTTTTTAATGAATTAATGGCCAAAACATTACAGACAAACCGTCCCTTTTAACCACTTCAATTGCATTAAATACAAAAATAACACTGAGATGTGCAAAATGATCATTAGTCACATTGCATCCTTTTTGGATTGAAACTTTATGTGTTTACCGTTACTGTTGGTTGTAGTTAACACCCTGGCCATCCTACAATCTAAGCTTGATGCCCTCAATCTCACACAAATTATCAATGAACCCACCAGGTACAACCCCAAATCAGTAAACACGGGCACCCTCAAAGATATCATCCAAACCAACTTGCCCTCCAAAAACACCTCTGCTGTTTTCAACCAAGATTTCAGCGTCCACTGCCTTATTGCCTGCATCCGTAATGGGTCTGCGGTCAAACGGCCACCCCTCATCACTGTCAAACGCTCCCTAAAACACTTCAGCGAGCAGGCCTTTCTAATCGGCCCGGGTATCCTGGAAGGTTATTGACCTCATCCTGTCAGTAGAGGATCCCTGGTTATTCTTTAAAAGTGCCTTCCTCACCATCTTAAATAAGCATGCCCCATTCTAAAAATGTAGAACCAGGAACAGATATAGCCCTTGGTTCTCTCCAGACCTGACTGCCCTTGACCAGCACAAAAGCATCCTGTGGCGTTCTGCATTAGCATCGAATAGCCCCCGTGATATGCAACTTTCAGGGAAGTTAGGAACAAATATACACAGGCTACACAGGCTACCCCTACCCCGATCAACAGCCCTCCACCCCCCATAGCAACTCGCCCAAGCCTCCCCCATTTCTCCTTCACCCAAATCCAGATAGCTGATGTTCTGAAAGAGCTGCAAAATCTGGACCCCTACAAATCAGCCGGGCTAGACAATCTGGACCCTCTCTTTCTAAAATTATCTGCCGAAATTGTTGCAACCCCTATTACTAGCCTGTTCAACTCTCTTATATCGTCTGAGATTCCCATAGATTGGAAAGCTGCCGCGGTCATCCCCCTCTTCAAAGGGGTAGACACTCTAGACCCAAACTGCTACAGACCTATATCTATCCTACCCTGCCTTTCTAAGGTCTTCGAAAGCMAAGTTAACAAACAGATYACCGACCATTTCGAATCCCACCGTACCTTCTCCGCTATGCAATCTGGTTTCAGAGCTGGTCATGGGTGCACCTCAGCCACGCTCAAGGCCCTAAACGATATCATAACCGCCATCGATAAGAGACATTACTGTGCAGCCGTATTCATCGACCTGGCAACGGCTTTCAACTCTGTCAATCGCAACATTCTTATTTGCAGACTCAACAGCCTTGGTTTCTCAAATGATTGCCTCGCCTGGTTCACCAACTACTTCTCTGATAGAGTTCAGTGTGTCAAATCGGAGGGCCTGTTCTCCGGACCTCTGGCAGTCTCTATGAGAGTGCCACAGGGTTCAATTCTCGGTCCGACTCTCTTCTCTGTATACATCAATGATGTCGCTCTTGCTGTCGCTCTTCTTTGATCCACCACTACGCAGACGACACCATTCTGTATACCTCTGGCCCTTCTTTGGACACTGTGTTAGCTAACCTCCAGACGAGCTTCAATGCCATACAACTCTCCTTCCTTGGCTTCCAACTGCTCTTAAATGCAAGTAAAACTAAATGCATGCTCTTCAACCGATCGCTGCCCGCACCTGCATGCCCTTCCAGCATCACTACTCTGGACGGTTCTGACTTAGAATATGTGGACAACTACAACTATTTAGGTGTCTGGTTAGACTGTAAACTCTCCTTCCAGACTCACAATAAACATCTCCAATCCAAAATCAAATCTAGAATCGGCTTCCTATTTCGCAACAAAGCATCCTTCACTCATGCTGCCTAACATACCCTCGTAAAACTGACTATCCTACCGATCCTCGACTTCGGCGATGTCATTTACAAAATAGCCTCAAACTCTACTCAACAAATTGAATGCAGTCTATCACAATGCCATCCGTTTTGTCACCAAAGCCCCATATACTACCCACCACTGCGACCTGTACTCTCTCGTTGGCTGGCCCAAGCTTCATACTCGTCGCCAAACCCACTGACTCCAGGTCATCTACAAGTCTCTGCTAGGTAAATCCCTGACTTATCTCAGCTCACTGGTCATCATAGCAGCACCCACCCGTAGCACGCGCTCCAGCAGGTATATCTCACTGGTCACCCCCAAAGCCAATTCTTCCTTTGACCGCCTCTCCTTCCAGTTCTCTGCTGCCAATGACTGGAACGATCTGCAAAAATCACTAAAGCTGGAAACTAATCTCCCTTACAAGCTTTAAGCACCAGCTGTCAGAGCAGCCCACAGATCACTGCACCTGTACATAGCCCATCTGCACCTGTGCATAGCCTATCCAACTACCTCATCCCCATACTTTATTTATCTTGCTCCTTTGCACCCCATTATCTCTACTTGCACATTCATCTTCTGCACATTCGGCCATTCCAGTGTTTAATTGGTATATTGTAATTACTTCACCACCATGGCCTATTTATTGCCTTACCTCCCTTATCCTACCTCATTTGCACATGCTGCATATAGTCTTTTGCTACTGTATTATTGATTGTATGTTTGTTTATTCCATGTGTAACTCTGTGTTGCTGTATGTGTCGAACTGCTTTGCTTTATCTTGGCTAGGTCGCAGTTGCAAATGAGAACTTTTTCTCAACTAGCCTACCTGGTTAAATAAAGGTTAAATAAAAATAAAATAGTTGTTTGCATATTTAGTTATATTATACAGTCCTTTGTTTTGAGTGTTATTATTATTCCAGTTGTGATACTGTTAATATAGTTCATTCTATTCTGTTGTACTCTGGATCCACTTGCTTATTCTGTTGTATCCATTGTATATATTCATACATGTAGCTCTTATAGTACAGATAACCACATCCTGCTACGTGTATGAATAAAGTTATACGTGTGTGTAACTCTTGTGAGGCTACCTTATTCACCTCTAACCGGGGGTGGTGTCAGTTGGACACCGACCAGAAAACAAGTAGAGCCGTGTCACTCTTTCATCCACAAATAATTGTCAAAATACCCCTATTCTTGAGATCAAGTAGAACCTTCTGTCTGTGTTCAATGTACAGTATCATTACCAACGTGATCACATGTATTAGCCCATGATGCCTTTCAGAATAAATAGATCTGGATAGTCTTTGTGATGAAATCTCCAGTTTATTTTCATGTTCATGGCATATTTGAAAAGTATATTCCTGTCATGACAATTTAGGGAGGAGATATGCATTTGGAAACTACCGTAGATGCCTGAGAAATACTCGATATAAAAATAAAAAAAATCATATTGCATACACTGGCTGTTGGAAGCTAGAATACTAAAGGTTATTGCCTGTCAAGATGGGTTGCATTGCCGTTATGCGCCCCTCATCTTTTTTTCTCATATTGGGGTAATTTTAAGCTTATATGCTGAAGCCGCTCTTAGAACCTGCTGTAGGAATTGGAGCCACAGGTGACTTCAGATGGTCATCTGGAAATCAATAACTGTCAGTGGGGCTTGTTTCCCCGAGTCTTTATTCATCACAGGAATCTGATAAAAGTGGCACGGATGAGAGAGTTGGGGTGTCATCATCATGCAGCTATGTCTCTTGGCTGGCTAGCTGGCTGGTTGACTGGTTTGCTGTGATGCTAATGAACTGGAAAGGCTTCTTTGTGGAATGTGGCCTTTAGAGAGGAAAGGTCTTGACCATTTTAATAGCCACTGCAGTCAAACCTGTGAAGTTTTTGAGTAGTAATGGAAAAACAACTCCCGATAAGGGCATCTAAACTCTAATCTCTAAGACATTCTTTAACTGAAAGAAGAGCCACCAAGTGACTCATGCAACAAAAAAACAGTGAGTTATTTAATTAAGCACACAATACACATCATTCTACAACAGTGAATTTAATTATACTTATTCTCAACAATGTAAACATTTAGTGGGATCACATTAATCTCTAGAAATCAATGCAGAGAGGAGTCTGCAATCCTCCTTCATCACACCAGCTAGCACTGAGGATAAGACCATAAGAATGAGTCGAGGCTTTAATCCTGGAGCATTGGAGAGGGGCTTACACAGTGTTGTTGATGAAGACAAACTACTTGTGCATCCCTGAGCTAATGAGACAGACTACTGGCAGTCAGAGCTGTAATGCTACCTTGTACCCAGGCACCAGCAGCCAGTAAAGGGTGCTTTAGTTTTCAACTGGGCATGGCTAGTTGACTGATGGTGATGGGAGGAGGGCTGGCCTGGGAAGCAGCTCCATCTAGCAGAGCCCAATAAACCCCGCTTTGAGAGGAGCCAGGGCCTGGCAGCGTGTTAATCCCACTGAGCCTCAGCAGGCAAAAGACAGTTTAGCTCAGCCTGCACTGCAGTGGCTGCAGGCAGTCTTGCCAAGTAGAGAAAGCCCATCCAAAGCCATCTTTAAAGGAAGCCACGGACACAATATAATCTGTTTTATTTGTCAATCATTGCCTAATAAATCACCCTTTTCTTAATCTGTCCGCATGCAGAGACATACCTTTTAAACCAACAATCCCTGCCTTTATGCACACATGCTTTAATATGTTTCCCTTGAGGATATGTTCTTTTTAATATCCAAATGTAAAGTATACGGCAGCTAGTCCCTGCCTGAGAGGACATTTCTTGTTCATTTATTTGTTTGTGATGGAATGTCTATAAAGTTTTGCTTAGCTGAGCAATTTTTGCATTGGAAAAATAGCCGTGTTTGTTTTGATTATTAAGGGTAACTAACTTCATTGTTTTGTATTCTGCCTGTTCATTAGTTTACCCTCCTGTCCCTAATGTCGTCCATGGGTTGGTGGAGCATTTATTTCAATTGTTACATTTCTACAAAATGGCTTGAATGTCAATGGAGTCAGTTTAATTAAATTGAATTTTGCTTAGTCTTATGGAGCACTGTATACATCAACTTTATGCTAGAATATGATACAGCAGTAGTGCAGGGCAAAAAATATTAGGAGTACGAAATACCTCAGTACAACATCTAGAGTAACGAAACTCTTCTTTTAACTATGACAGGTTAAGGGTTTCCTATTTTAGAGTCGTTTCATTATTACTCGTCATGGGATATTACACCATTACCTCATGGTATTCGGTCTACTTCCAGGATCCTATGAGATTTTCAAAACACTTACCCTGGAATGATTCATATTCCCAAGTAATTTAGGAGAGACTAATCCCCAAAATTGGCTAAAATCAAGTTCACAAAATGTTCTACAACTACACTGCTAAGGAAAGTTTCACCTTCAGATTCTTGGCTTGAATCAGCTTTCCTTTCCTCCCAGCATTAGCTACAACTTTCATTTTTATTGGGGAGGATCAACTCCTTGCCCAGTCTCCACTCTAGTGGACTAAACACACGACACTTTCATCGATTTCTCTCTTGGCAAGCATGGCAAAAGGCCTGTCTGCATTGCCCTTAAAAGTATTTCTCCTTTCTTCCAAGAGCCCCTAGCAATGCATCGAAGATTCCTCTACCAATTGTTCCATTATGGGGCAGAGTCAGGGGCATAGGAGTGACTGACATTGGGGTTAGCACATTTTGCTTCAGGGGTCAATGGGATTTTGTTGTTGAAAAACATGGTTTTAAATACTTATTTCTAGTTACTTTTGACAAAAGGATACAGACAAATCTTAATTTACAAATGTGCAGATTCTTTCTTTTTAGTTACATTGTTTTACTTCGAAAGTGCAGACTTTTTTGTAGGATGCTACATTTTTGACCAGTTGCAATTGTAAGTAGGCCTAATAAAAAAAATCCTACTTCTATTAGGCTGTTAAGCCTCGTAGCCTACCTCAGCTAGATAAATGATTTTATATAGGTCTAGGCTCCGAAGAAATAGACTCCAATTAACTTGTTATGGCTGCAGGGGGCGTATTGAGTAACTGGAAAGAGGTGACCATTATCAAACGGCCTCGTACTCAATTCTTGCTCGTACAATATGCATATTATTATTACTATTRGATAGAAAACACTCTCTAGTTTCTAAAACCGTTTGAATTATTTCTCTAAGTGAAACAKAACTCTTTTTACAGCCCATTTCCTATCCGGAAGTGAGATTTCCAAAAGCGAGGTCTCTCTTCAAGAGCTTGTCTATAAAAGGGCATGTCACTTGGGACTATAGAAACACGTCATACACCTTCCCCTGGGTGTCAAGCGGAAGTGAGAGCAGAAATGACTTGATTATCTTGTTCTGGGATTGAATACACCCTCTTGGAGTGAGAGGTCCGCCATTATTTTTTTTCCGAAGGCGCGAAGTTGGACCTGGAATCGCCTCCTGGAAAACCGTCGTTATAGGTGAATATGATCTCCGGCTTCGATTTTATTTGATACATGTCACAATATCATCCTAAAGTATGTTTTTTCAATATAGTTTAATTATATTATTGAAATTTATTCGGGACTTTAGACGTGATGCGTTGGAAGAATTTGTTCAAGAAGGAGAGGTTAGCGCCGCACGGCCAGTGTGCTTGCTAATGCAAGAGGGAAAAAGTTCGTTCTGGATCCAAACAAAGACGGTTCTGAACAAAGGACCCCTTGTACAACATTCTGATGGAAGATCAACAAAGATAAGGACCCAATTTGGGATGCTATTTCATATATCTGTCGAACTGTGCTATCGCTACCGTTTGCCTTGAATCAATGCTGCTGTGTGTTAGCTATTGTAGTAAGCTAATATAACGATATATTGTGTTTTCGCTGTAAAACACTTAAAAAATCGGAAATATTGGCTGTATTCACAAGATCTTTGTCTTTCATTAGCTATCCACCATATATTTTTCTGAAATGTTTTATGATGAGTAAGTTGACGTTGGTGTCTGTATTTACTCTGGCTACTCCCGTGCGATTTCTGACTGTAGCTATGATGGTAGCTATGATGGTAGCAGTAATGTAAAACTGATTTATAGCTCAAAATATGCAAATTTTTGAACAAAACATAGATTTATGGTGTAACATAGTTATAGGACTGTCATACTAGGGAGTAGTTTCTAGGTTATTTAGTTGTTCTAGGTTAGTTAGGTTGCTTTGTGCATGCTACCTGCATGCTACCGTTGCTGTGAAATGTCTGTCTGTCTTTTGTATTTGTTGGTGACGCTAACATAAAATATACGTGCTGTTTTCGCGTTAAACATTTTAAAAATCGGAAATATTGGCTGTATTCACAAGGATCTTGTCTTTCAGTTTGCTTATCCACCATATATTTTTCTGAAATGTTTTATTGAAGTGTGTTGAATTAGGGTAAGTTGACGTATTTGTAGAAATGTCTGCTATTTACTTCTGGCATACTCCCGGATGCTAATTCTCTAAGACTTACTAATATGAGATGTGTATGCAGAATTGTAAAACTGATTTAATAGCTCAAATTGCACATTCTTTCGAACAAAACAAATAGATTTATTGGTTGTATACATATATAGAACTGTCGAATTGGAGCGGATGTTTTTTCTAGGGTTATTTCAGGATTGGTTTCATAAGGTTAGGTTAGGTCTGGCTTGGTGCATTGCTACGCTGCATTGCGTCCTAACCGTTGACCTGTGAAAAATGGTTGTCCCTCATTGTATGGTGCGTAGCTAAATCATAATAAATACGTGGGTCGTTTCGGCTGTTGAAAACACTTTTTAACAAATCGGACCTGTTCGGCTGGATTCACGAAGATCGATGTAGCGTTTAAGGCGTATTGGACTTGTTAATGTGTAAAGTTAATATTTAAAAAATGATTTTGAACTTGCGCGCCCTGCACTTTGAACGGCTGGATGGTGTCAAAGTTGTACCGGCGAGTCGGGGCTTAGCAGCCATATTAGCCCTCTTGTTTTTGTAAAAGTCAAATAAAAAAAAATTTCAAAAAAGGCACTCGCACAATCTGAGCTATCTTTATTGCAGTGCATGGCAACAAGCCGCGATAAGGATGAGGAAAAAGAGAGCAGGAACCCGCACACTGTTCTTGATCGTATTACTGCTCTTTAATAAGCTCTTTACGTATCGGCCTCACGGCCTGCGTCAGAGCTTTTGTAGTTTTTTTTAATTAGCACCTTAAGTAGACCCTAGCCGCACCCACATCCGTCCAAGCATGGAAAGGAGTTGAGGCGAAGGAAAAACAAAATTAAGAATGTGTCGTCGTCGCCGGCCTACTAGCTGCCACTGATTCTGTTCTCCACCTCCTTATTTGTGTTTACTTGAGGTACACCTGTTTGAGTTTATTGTAATGTAGTTGGGCTTTATTAGTCAGCCGGCCCGCCCGTTTCTTTGTGCGGGATTGATTATTGTAAGCCTGGTGTTTGATACAGACGAACGTGTTGGTTTATGTTTGTGTATAGTGCTGGACTGTTTTCGTTCCCCGCGTCTGGGGCAGTTTGTTTTGAGCACCCAGTGTTTAGTAGGGTGGCCGTGGTTCACCGTGTGCGCATTAAAAGAGCACTATATTGAACTCTGTTTTCCTGCGCCTGACTTCACTCACGACACCCAGTACCTTACATAAGTGCTACCAAATATAACATGCATTTCATAAATATTCAAATAAAGTGTGTACATAAAACATGTCTGTAAATCCACAATGAGGACATCAACTTAACAAGCAAGTTTTCAAAAATCATTGGGTACAGTGTAAAAAGAAATGGCAGAGTAATGTGAAATAGGGGCATAATTCATGTTCAAATTTACCACACAATATGCATCTCTGCTGCTTTTTCTAGATAGTCCTGAAAATGATTTGTTGGGGAGGAGGGGGGGTTTCACACCTAGCACAAGTTGGGGGGGGTTCACACCTAGTTTGGCTATTATACAATTATTTTGTAAATGTTGAATAGTCTATTGTTCAGCTAGAAGCCATCCTGATATGCTTGTGAAAAGTAATAATAGTACTTATTCACCTTTCCACATTAAAGATTCCAATTGACAAAGTGTTTTTAGCCACAATCGGCCCCAACCCAAAATAATACATTTGGGCACAGTCGATAGCGTGCTGGACTTTGGGCTAGAATGTTGAGGGTTTGAAACCTGCTCCCTGCTTGCTATAATGCATGAGTTTGATACACCTGGTATTGGACATGGCTGTAAAAAACTTGCCTAATAGCGATTTTTGTAAATGAACTTTATGACAAAAAAATATACACAATTGTTTGTCTCTACATTACCTAACATATTCCTCTCAATTGTAAATGTTTTGCTTGACTMGTTATGACGTTATAACTACATACATTTGCTTCCCGTAATGTTTTGTCAGCCATCTTTGCTGAAGTCACCAGGGACGGGTGGCCCACGTCAAATTCGTAATTGGAACCACTCGATATGATTGGTCATATAAAAACCTTGGGACCCAAATACATAATGAGTGCTCTAACTCCCCCTTGTGGTGGTCTGGAGCAATGAAGCCGTGACGCTGGGTACCTCTAAGTCCCGCCATGTAAGCTCGCAACTTTAAAAGGAGGAACCACTGTAGGTAGATGTAAAGACAGATACAAATTATTTGTTGCAAGTTGGGGAGGGTGGGTTCACACCTAGCTCAAAAACATAATTAAAATGTTGCCAGCAGCACAGTTAACATGAAAACAGCCTAACCATCTCTGCTAGAGCAAGTAAAATGGTCAGAGTGGTGTGTTCCGTGAGGGTAGGTAACAACATCTCCACCCCGCTGATCCTCAACACTGGGGCCCCACAAGGGTGCGTTCTGAGCCCTCTCCTGTACTCCCTGTTCACCCACGACTGCGTGGCCATGCACGCCTCCAAGTCAATCATCAAGTTTGCGGAAGACACAACAGTGGTAGGCTTGATTACCAACAATGACCAGACGGCCTACAGGGAGGGGGTGAGGGCCCTTGGAGTGTGGTGTCAGGAAAATAACCTCACACTCAACGTCAACAAAACAAAGGATATGATTGTGGACTTCAGGAAACAGCAGAGGGAGCACCCCCCTATCCACATCAACGGGACAATAGTGGAGAAGGTGGAAAGTTTTAAGTTCCTCGGTGTACACATCACGGACAAACTGAATTGGTCCACCCACACAGACAGCGTTGTGAAGAAGGCGCAGCAGCGCCTCTTCAACCTCAGGAGGCTGAAAGAAATTCGGCTTGTCACCAAAAGCACTCACAAACTTCTACAGATGCACAATCGAGAGCATCCTGTCGGGCTGTATCACCGCCTGGTATGGCAACTGCTCCGCCACAACCGTATGGCTCTCCAGAGGGTAGTGAGGTCTGCACAACGCATCACCGGGGGCAACAACTACTGCCCTCCAGGAACCTACACCACCCGATGTCACAGGAAGGCCATAAAGTCATCAAGGACAACAACCACCGAGCACTGCCTGTTCACCCCGCTATCATTCCAGAAGGCAAGGTAGTACAGGTGCATCAAAGCAGGGACCGAGAGACTGAAAAACAGCTTCTGTCTCAAGGCCATCAGACTGTTAAACAGCCACCACTAACATTTAGTGGCCGCTGCCAACATACTGACCCAACTCCAGCCACTTTAATAATGGGAATTGATGGAAACGCTCTGAATTTACAAACGGACAATCTGACAGCACAACGCTCTGGATAACATATCAGCCTAACTAGCTCTGCTAGGGTGAGTAGTGTTCAGTGAGCTGTTCTCTCATTTGTGTCTGGAAGTAGCTAGCAAGTTAACTTGGGTGCTTGACTGCTGTTGTTAGTACAGAATGCTCGGATCAACCCGTAAAGAGATAGGTGGGGCTAAAGCTTAAGAGGGTGTGAACAATGCTGAATGGGTGTAGACAAATAAGGGCTCTCCAGTAGTACTACCAAAAATTCAAAGGCCATTTTCTCAAAAGTGAGTTTACAAGTTTATCAACTTTCAAAGCAAAAGGACTTACCCATTGTTACTAAACTGTATTGTATTTTAAACCATTTTGTATCTCTGAGTCTCTACTTTTATCCAAAGTAAAAAACAACTTCAAATTTTGAATGATTTGAGCCGGTCGGTCGCATTTGCGGCATCAGACCGTTTTTGAAAGACAAAAATAACAGTAGCGGTGCGTGGGTAAATTCACTGGGGAAGCCAAGCCTGGAAAAAAAGCCATATTACAGCCTATGTGTTTGCTCTATAACCTGTTAGTTCATATGCCTTGACACTGTGATATATACAGTCGTGGCCAAAAGATTTGAGAATGACACAAATATTAATTTTCACAAAGTCTGCTGCCTCAGTTTGCATTATACTCCAGAATGTTATGAAGAGTGATCAGATGAATTGCAATTAATTGCAAAGTCCCGTTTTGCCATGCAAATGAACTGAATCCTCAAAAAACATTTCCAATGCATTTCTGCCCTGCCACAAAAGGACCAGCTGACATCATGTCAGTGATTCTCTCRTTAACACAGGTGTGAGTGCTGATGAGGACAAGGCTGGAGATCACTCTATCATGCTGATTGAGTTCGAATAACAGACTGGAAGCTTCAAAAGGAGGGTGGTGCTTGGAATAATTGTTCATTGCTCTGTCAATCATGGTTACCTGCAAGGAAACACGTGCCGTCATCATTGCTTTGCACAAAAAGGACTTCACAGGCAAGGATATACACCTAAATCAACCATTTATCGGATCATCAAGAACTTCAAGGAGAGCGGTTCAATTGTTGTGAAGAAGACTTCAGGGCGCCTAAGAAAGTCCAGCAAGTGCCAGGACCGTCTCCGAAAGTTGATTCAGCTGCGGGATCGGGGCACCACCAGTGCAGAGCTTGCTCAGGAATGGCAGCAGGCAGGTGTGAGTGCATCTGCACGCACAGTGAGGTGAAGACTTTTGGAGGATGGCCTGGGTTCAAGAAGGGCAGCAAAGAAGCCATTTCTCTCCAGAAAAAACATCAGGGACAGACTGATATTCTGCAAAAGGTACAGGGATTGGACTGCTGAGGACTGGGGTAAAGTCATTTTCTCTGACGAATACCCTTTCCGATTGTTTGAGGCATCCGGAAAAAACCTTGTCCGGAGAAGACAAGGTGAGTGCTACTATCAGTCCTGTGTCATGCCAACAGTAAATAATCCTGAGACCATTCATGTGTGGGGTTGCTTCTCAGCCAAGGGAGTGGGCTCACTCACAATTTTGCCAAAGAACACAGCCATGAAAAAATAATGGTACCAACACATCCTCCGAGAGTAACTTCTCCCAACCATCCAGGAACAGTTTGGTGATGAACAATGTCTTTTCCAGCATGACGGAGCACCTTGCCATAAGGAAAAATAGATAACTAAGTGGCTTGGGGAACAAAACATCGATACTTTGAGTCCATGGCCAGGAAACTCCCCAGACCTTAATCCCATTGAGAACTTGTGGTCAATCCTCAAGAGGCGGGTGGACAAACAAAATCCCACAAATTCTGACAAATTCCAAGCATTGATTATGCAAGAATGGGCTACCATCAGTCAGGATGTGGCCCAGAAGTTAATTGACAGCATGCCTGGGCAGATTGCAGAGGTCTTGAAAAAGAAGGGTCAACACTGCAAATATTGACTCTTTGCATCAACTTCATGTAATTGTCAATAAAAGCCTTTGACGCTTATGAAATGCTTGTAATTATACTTCAGTATTCCATAGTAACATCTGACAAAAATATCTAAAGACACTGAAGCAGCAAACTTTTGGCCATGACTATAGACGTAAGGCCAAGAAAATAAGAAATTCAACCACACCTTTGTTTCATGAACAAGACTGGAGAGCAACATCTGTCCGGTGGAGTCCACAAAGCATATTGATTGCAGTTACATTACCTGCAGCATGGTCATTCAAGGTTTTTGTTGTCCTAGGCTACCTGGCTAAAATGTTTGCTCGCTAACCTAACTTCCTTTCATGGGCAATGATGAGCCAGCTAGTTAAAACCTCTTAAGGATCAGACCATTTAAAAATAAAAATCACCTGAAATTAAATACCCATATCTGGAAATTATAATAGCTTCACTAATAATAGCCTAACTAATAGTCCCAATTATATTAGAGATGCGCATGGTCATTTGGTGTATGGCGAATACAAGAATATAAACTCATCATGGCCAGAAAAGGTGAGGAATTTATTCTGCAATGGTTATGATATATGTATCATGTTTATAAACAAAAGATTGTCGACGCAAGAAATTTCACATTACAGTACTCAGATGTAGCCTACACATGTTAATGGAAAAGGTGAACCATCTGTTCTAACTTTAAACTGTGCATCGGATCACATAGTGCAACTAGGCTACTTGAAATAGCTTATCTATTTACTACTGTGAAGTGGGTCCAATTAAATGAGAGATGGGACGAATGGGAGTCTATCTTAACTTGTTGTAGGCCGATAGGCTATTTCGCACGTAACCTAGAAAACCAACAGTCAGGAAAGGTGAGGAATTTATTCTGCAATTATCATGGAAATGAAACAAATTACAAGAAATATATGTATATTTCAAAGATAAATAGATTTTCGCTCTTAATAACACTAATGGCAAATGATTGCAAATGTTTATTATACTTAGCTCAACCTGTTTTTTGTTATGAATTAGAGTCATCATATATTCCCAATTTGCACTAGGCTACTGCTAGGTTACGTTTGCCTTCTTGCAATGCAAGAGTTTAACCACCCACCCAACCACTGCATATGCATGGTCTAAAGTTTGTGTGAGGATAAGCACATTCTCGCTTCAAGTTCAGTTTTTATAAATGCCAACATTTGTGTGAACCTGGCACACGCATGTTTTGGGGCATATTTTGTGCGTACACAACATTTATAAGTGAGGCCCAAGGTCCTTTCAAGTGAGACACACTTTCTCCGGACAGTGTGGGAAAGGAAGCTGGGGCTTTGAGTGCAGGCCCTTTTAACAATCCCCTCTCCCTGCTTCTGCAGGCCTGTGAATGAGAGGCCACCTCCACTATCTTTTCTTATTCAATGACTGGCTTTTGTGCTTTTGTGCTCTACCTTACCTATGAAACTGCTCAGCTTGCCCTTCTGCTATCCACTTCAGCTTCACACACATGTGCAGTCTGCCAGATATGGACACAGAACATTTGGATGTCCTTTAGACTGCCAGTACCATCATTACTTACTCTTTATAAGATCAAACCTTTTACTCTGTGAGAATAAAGATGAGTTTGGCTTGCTTTTCTCTGGTTGATCTCTGAACATCCCCATACAGTCCTATGCCACCACCAAACAAGAGTATAAAGCCAAATGATCCGGAGAAATGTCTTCTTTAGAGTACTTTAGAGAGATGCAGGCCTTACAAATTCAGATTGAAGACAACTACAAAATACTAAAAAGCTGCTCTCAAGTAAATAACTCATTAGGCATTCTCAAAGTTGATGAGAGACAAATTACCTCAAAATAAAACATATTGTTTCATATGTTTGTTGCTTTCACAAATTCCCCATGGCTTATTTGTATTTGGGATTTAATATTTTGAGAGGCATTGCACACTACCTGGTTCAAGTGAGAAAAAGGGGCAGATTTTTATCAAATGAATTATTTGTATTCAAATGGGATGGTATGTATTTCACCTGGGTAATTTTTTATTTAACTGTATGAAATAATTGAAGGTAGGGAATAGGTCATGAAATACAGTAGGATCATTTTCTTTATAATCATTTTTTAACATGCCATTAAATTGTTAAAGAAACACAGATAGTATCATTAATAAGAATAACACATTCAATATTAAACAGCTATTCTGAGCGTGAACGTCAGCCACCACCATTGAGAGCACCACAAAAACCGCACTGAGAATGGATGTCATGAGTTCCTTATGTTATGAAATAACAACAGTATCAAACACCAGCTGCCTGGAGGGGTCGTGGACTCGGATAAAGAGAGATTGTTGTGGTTTCGTTATTAACTAGATTTGACTGGACTGTCATTATCACTCAGGCACAGAACTGCAAGTCGTCCCTCCAGGGGCCATGACGAGTCTCAGAGGCTCCATGGTTAACAAAGTAAAACAGTGTCCACACTTGTGCTCCTTTTAAATGAATTAGACACTCTCCACTGTAGCCTCCTCGAGCAGTGCCACCCCATTACCCTTCACCATCAGAGATTCAGATTCAGATCAACTTTATTATCCCACCAGGAGAAAAATTATTTGTTCATGTGCTTAAAAGACGGTACATTAAACATAAAAACACAGAAACTACACAATCTAAGTCATTCAAAGTGCTATAGCTACACATTTAAAGTGAAAGTGCAATATGCGATGTACTTGAAGGACCAACAGACTATCTATTATACAGCCTAATGGCTGTTGGAATTAAAGAGTCCCTATATCGGTTTTAATTTTCTTTTGAAGAAATCTCTTTCCCCTTGTCCGGATGCTGTTGTGACTGAATTTTAAGTGAAGGGGATGAGTACTGTCCTGTAAAATGCTTTCAAGTTTTAGGAGGATGAGTTTTGTGTACAGGTTGGTGGTTGATTCTTGATACCAATTATTCTTCTCACCGTCTTAATCAAGCGCTGAAGCTTGACTTGGTCTTGCACTTCCATGTTTCCAAACATGCATACGCAGACCAAAGGACAGCACACTCAGCAGGACAGATTTTATAGAACATTTGTAAGATGGTTCAGTTGCGTAAAAAAACATTCTCTGTTGCAATTTCTTTATCTTTGCAAAGGCACGACCTGCCTCTCTCACTGGTGTTGTGTCTAAAGAAAAGAGAAACAGAGGTGCATCTCTGCTCACACCCCTGTCCTGTCACTCAATATGTGTCAAGAAAAACCTTGGCGCATACGTACTTAGCATTTCAAACCTATTCAGATTGTCAGTGGCAATCTCAAAAGTAGGCCTTTCAGTGTAGACCTTTCCTGCAGTCAAGTGATCAAATCACCCTCTAGTGGTGGAATGTTATTCATATTTTCATAATTTAATAATTCATAAACATTATTTTAACAAAAACTGCAGAAAATCCGGTGTTACTATGTTAAACGGTTTTGTCATATTTCAGTCTTCTGTGATGTATATAAAGTGCTATAGTGGGATGCAAACTCAAAATGGAATACATTTCAACTCTATATCTGACATGGTATAGGTGTCTTCTTTTTTTAAGCCCATAACCATGGTATATACTTTTGTTTCAAAATAGATTTGTTTAAGACTACCAAGAAACACTCTGTGTGATCCATATTTAGCCCACTGCTGTAAAAGGTTAAGCTGAGTAAGAGTGGCAAATTACAGTTCTACTTGTTAGAGGATATTCTTGGATTGAATATAAATTATCGCCGCCTCTAATTTCATGAGTGCTAGTCAGAGAAGCTTGAGAATCATGAAGGTCATGCGCATACAGTCAAACTTGATTCCCGTTCAATTTGTTTGCAGCAAATAAAATAACTTCAGCGATTCAATCTCTCCATGGTGCTACATAGTTAGTAGTTAATTAACCCTCAACAGCATAGCCGCAATTATGAGTTCATGACACTAGACAATATGACCTCGTTAAATTAATTAGACCTAAATCTAATTAGTGTTGATTACACAAGACACACCTTATTGGTTCAATTAGGCTTGGCAAATTAAATAAAAGAGCAGAGAGATGGCAAAGATAGCTCAAATAGCCCATATTCAGGTCAAGAACCCATATCCCATAGCAACCTGTATTACTGTACTTTAAGGCATCCCAGCATAAAGATAGCAGCCAAGAACCCATATCCCATAGCAAGCTGTATTACTGTATGGTAAGGCATCCCAGTATAAAGATAGCTGCCAGTGATTAGGGCTCTATAAAAGGAATGAAGTCAGGAAGGGGAACATTTAAACTGCACATGGAGGAAGAGAATAGAACAAGAGAAGAATGAGGAGAGGATTTCAAAGTGGCTCCAGCAACCCAGAGCAAGCCAAGGGGGAGCAGGGAGCACTTTGGATTTGATGCCTTCCTAGAGTGGAGAAGGAGGAGGGGGAAGGAGAGGAAGGGGGAGGGGGAAAGAGGAGAGGGGGGGATGGGAGAGGCAGCCCTACTTTCGTTATGCTGAAAGGCATTATGAGGGGTTGTTATTGTGAAAAAAGATTTGATTAAGTAAGAGATGTGTGAAAATGTGTGTGTTTGTTAGAATGATTGACTGCATTTGTGGGGTTGCACATTCCACCAAAAAGAATCACAGCATAAAAGTTTTGTAAGTGGCCAAAGCACACAGACCTGAATACATATCCCATCCTGAATGAAAGAGGTTTAGATATGCAGCTGCCAGAGAGCGCGCTTGTAAAGCAATTTGATGTACTAGGTGCTAGAAAATACCTCAGTGCCTTTACGGGATGACACCTCATCCATTCCAGAGTGATATAAAGGTGGTGGAGGGCACAGGGCAATCCATGATCTTGTTCTGTGCTAAATATATGTCCATGTCATGTAGGCTCCATGGTGGTGGGATATGAGAGAACATGCCAGAGAGCTGAGCAGAGAGTCTAGGTCTGCTACTGCTTACCAGCACTGCTCTCTCCATTCAATCACAATTATGCTTTAAGAAGAGCATTTTAAAGGGAGGGATCATACGGTCCATTCTAAACCTTAAGTAAAAAATGTATCGGACTGATCAAATCTGATTTACTGTGCTTTGTGTTAACGGGAATAAATGTGTAACATTACAATAATCCAGGCGACACAATAATACGTTGTAATTGCAAGATCAAAAAGACAGACTGAGGAAACCCATTGGTCTGAGTTTATGTAGAGTTTAAACTGTACCAGAAAGCCAAACGTGCTAGACTCAAATTGTTTGACATACAGTATACGATGTAGAGCACTAATGAGACACTATATTACATCAAACTAATATCATTTATGACCCCTTTTCTTGTTTTTCTTATTAATCAACATTAATCAGAACATTAAATCCAGCAGCATATCACCCTTCCTCCCACTGCTGGCTTGCCTCTGAAGCTAAGCAGGGTCGGTCCTGGAATGGGAGACCAGATGCTGCTGGAAGTGGTGTTGGAGGGCCAGTAGGGGTCTCTCTTCCCTCTGGTCTAAAGAGATCCCAGTGCAGTAAAGGGGGCATTTCCCTGTGTAGGGTTCTGTCTGTCAGATGGGATGTTAAACGGGTGTCCTGACTCTCTCATTCGTAAGAGTAGGGGTGTTAAGCCTGGTGTTATGGCAAAATTCCCAGCTTGGCCCCATTCCATCATGGCCATGTGTGGTGAGTGTTCTGCAACAAATAATGGTTGCCGTGATTCACATTGGTGGTGGATAAAGTGCTTTGAGTACTTCAGTTGGTATAAAACTGCTATATAAACCCAACTATCTGATAAAGGGATTCACATGTAATTTGCCATTGCATTTATAAAATGCTGGCATATGCAGATGAATCAAGCGATGGAACCACAATACTATAATGGGAAGGCTCCAGTGAGTCAGTGATTTAAAAATATCTTAACCATTGATCTGCTGACTCGTTAAAATAATCTTTGTGGTCTATAAACTTGTCCCTCCCTGCATGTCCACAAAAATACCCATACCCTGACCTCTACATCTAGTGAGTTCCAAAGCAGCCATTTCAGTCTGTTGGCAAGTGTCCATCATAGTCGACATGGCATAAATCAGATTGTTGCCCTAGTCATCGATTCTCTTCTAACTGTCCAACAACTTTTCATTTATTTTGGTAAACCTCTTAAAATTCTTTGCATGCTTCACAGCACATCACTAGGGGTTTTGGGATGATCAAACACTGATGATGTGCTTTGCAGTTTTGCTGGCAACAACATAATTCTGTAGCCGCACAATTTAGATCACTGCTGACACGGGGAGTACATGATATAATGCTGACGACACCGCCAAGTCTTCCAAACTAACATGAAAGCCCATTGTTGAAAGGATGAGGGAGGACTAAAGAAATACAAATGCTTCATAAGTAAATTGTACCTGATTGATGGCGTTTGAAATAGATGATATGCGTGCAAAAACAAAGCACTGACCAAAGGCAAATGGGCTTCGCCTACTACAGTACCACACCTCATGAGTTACCAAATTAGTTGTGAACTCATGAAAACATTTAGAACAAACAATTACTTTCTGAAGCCATGTAGTTAAGCATATTAGAAGATAAATACATGGTGGCATTTAGCATCTGTTTACAGACAAATTAACTTCAGAGTGTCAAACAAACTTAATTAGAATCATGAATTGGCCGTTTCTCATTTAGCTAACAAGCTCATCTAATGATAAAGGTCAAATTGAAGAGACATTGCAGAATGATCCCCATCTTCATCTAGAAAACAGGAAGGGCTAAATACTCATTTCAGGTATGACAAACTATGACATCCCACAACTGTTTAAGCCATTTCAGCCTCCAGTATATTAGTATGCCCATTTCAGGCTCTCCAATCATGAAGTATGGGCCTGAGGCAGCAGCATAGGATAGCATGTCACAAAGCCTTTAATCCAGATTAAATGTTAATTGAATGTATGATACTGGAATGTTGATCCTGTAGCTGACTTCAGAGGAGACCTCTAGCTACGTCTTCCTTAATATTTAAGGTTTACAGCCAAGGAGCAAGACTCTCTTTTAATGAAGACATTTGACTATTCAGTGCAGTACCCATGCACCAAGACAGTCTTTGGAAGCCAAAGAGGTTCTGTGTGACAAAAGCATATACTACAGCTCATTACGTCATGCGTCAACAAAGTTTTTGACAGTTCAAACAGCTCCATATTAACACAGAAGAAGCAAGCTTTGACAAAGACCACACGTTCAAAATGCAACAGCTATTTTCAAAAGAAAAAGATAGCACCATGAACTAGAAACTTTGTTGTTGTGGTCATTTACGGGAGATGCTATCACCCTTTCTTTTTTTGTGAGAACAACATTGCACATTTCAAAACCATGGTAGGGAGTTGGAAGAATTAACTTGAGTACTGAATGTACTCTACCACTACTGTAGATGGTGAAACTATCACTATCTGCTATATCTGATTAGTGACTTCCATTTGAAATTTGAGTCATTAAATATAGCTCTAATTACTGTGGTAGGAAACGACACATAAAAATATAGCAGCGAGCAGCAATAAACGGGGTTCACAGGATGACATAAAGGACACAAGATCAGTTGGAAAATAAAGCATCACTCTTATCATGTAGGAACTATCTTCCTTTATGTGCAATCAGTGAAAGCATTACCATGTTTATCTCTCAATACCACAAGGATGACACAAGTGAAGTTTAGTCTAGAGCTGTAGGTTGGTTATCTTTCAAAAATTCATTAGAGGCCAATTCATTGAGTCGATATAACACATCTGACTTGTGGTTCATGAAGATCATTTTTAAAGTATTTTTTTTGCATTAGTGTATGTTCTAACGTGCATCTATAGGTACAGTGCAGCCATATTTGAATGCAGCAACAATAACGACTGATATAATGAGTCTAAACACAAAATCTGGAGTGAATCTGACGTATGGTTCATGAGGAGAAGATGATTGCAGATGCTTTTGAGCATTAGCGTTACATATGCAAATAATTCGTTCTTAAAAGTTTCCTCATGTTTTGAGATATCAATACCAAATTTCGTGTGGTTCATTTTAACGATGTCCATAATAACAATGACAGGTTTCAAATTGCTAGGCCACTGTGGAAGTGTATTTACAGTGGTTTAAATCGACATATAAAATCAGATTTTTKATTTGTCAAACACTCAGCCATCTTTTGACCAAACCCTTCCTAAGCTCAAACTAATTTAAGACATGTACCATGGGCCTACATTCAATTTTTTAAGTATTCTGGGTGTATTTGACCATATTAGTATCAGGAACAAGGTAAGACCCAAGTGCAGACCATGTGAAGTAACAATGTGTATTGTACACCGGTGGCAGGCAAACGACAGGTCAAGGCAAGCAGGCTCAGGGCCAGGGTAGGCTGAGGTCAAAAATCCAGACGTGGGACAAAGGTACAGGACGGTAGGAAGGTCAGGGACGGGCAGAGTGGTCAGGCGGGCGAGTACAAGGTCAGGACAGGCAAGGGTCAAAACACAGGAGGATGAGGAAAAAGAGAGGAAACAGGAGACAATGGCCAGTCAGACATAGTTTTAACTCTAGACACAGACTCGGTAGGAAACATACGGAGGGTACGGGGCAAGAGGACGAACAACAGAGGAGCTAATGATTTTGGAGCGGGGGAACGGTCTTGGCTTCCGGGGGTGTAGCCGTGGCACTATAGCGGCGTGCCAGCGCCTCAGGCTTGACCTTCTTGGACACCGGTCAGTGCTGCGGAAGCGAAGTGTCCTGGGCCTTACTTATCCCCTCCTGGGAGGTTCTGGTACTCTGCGGGGCTGGCGCAGAGGTCCGGGGCAATTTCCAAGCCTCCCGGAAGACGTTCCAGGCCAGGCAGAGCTGACTTCAGGCAATGAGTGTGGCAGGACGGGCTCCAGCCCATGATGGCACCAGTAGCCCAGTCGATGAGGGGATTGTGTCGCTGGAGTCAGAAGAACCCCAATACCACGGGAATCTGAGGAGACTTGATGAGCGGAAATTGAATAGTCTCGCTGGGACTCAGCCCCTCGCAGAGTACGACCCTGCCTCACRCAGGAAGCGGCGCAGGTCCTAATCCAGGCACTTGTCATCTCCCGTCTGGATTACTGCAACTCGCTGTTGGCTGGGCTCCCTGCCTGTGCCATTAAACCCCTACAACTCATCCAGAACGCCGCAGCCCGTCTGGTGTTTTTCAACCTCCCCAAGTTCTCTCACGTCACCCCGCTCCTCCGCTCTCTCCACTGGCTTCAGTTGAAGCTCGCATCCGCTACAAGACCATGGTGCTTGCCTACGGAGCTGTGAGGGGAACGGCACTCCTTACCTTCAGGCTCTGATCAGGCCCTACACCCAAACAAGGGCACTGCGTTCATCCACCTCTGGCCTGCTCGCCTCCCTACTCTGAGGAAGTACAGTTCCCACTGCCCAGTCAAAACTGTTCGCTGCTCTGGCACCCCAATGGTGGAACAAACTCCCTCACGACGCCAGGTCAGCGGAGTCAATCACCACCTTCCGGAGACACCTGAAACCCCACCTCTTTAATGAATACCTAGGATAGGATAAAGTAATCCTTCTAACCCCCCCTTCCCCTTAAAAGAGTTAGATGCACTATTGTAAAGTGGTTGTTCCACTGGATATCATAAGGTGAATGCACGAATTTGTAAGTCGCTCTGGATAAGAGCGTCTGCTAAATGACTTAAATGTAAATGTAATGTAAAATGATTCCCTGACACCCTTAGGTTGATGGGAGTGGTAATAGGATTGACCCGGCCTTTGGGGCGCCCGTCCAACGCTCTTACCTCCACGGGAGTGGAGAGGGGCTGAGTGGGAATGTTCAGCTCGGAAGCCAGGGTAGCGGAAGATGGGTGACATCTGGAGGGCGGTGGAGACAAGCACAAAGACAGTTGAAACAGATATAGGCGTGACAATTTATGTGCTATTATGCACATACATAAATTGTGTAGTATAGTGTGACCATATTTGAACATTATCATTATTTTCTCAAACTTTAGGGACTATTGTGATGAGTCCAAAGACCAAATTTGGAGTGAATTACTTTTAGACCATGAGAAGAGTAAATTTTTTAAATTATTATTATTAGCGTTACATAGTCAAAAAAAGTGAATTGTTAACAGTTTTGTCATGTTTAAATGTAAAGAGATCAATGCCAAACTTAACATGGTTCATCATGGTAAAGTATTTGATGACCCTAAAACGTTTCAAGTTGATAGGGCATTGTGGAGTGGATTTACAAAGGATTTAAGTGGACATGTAAAATTTCCTGATTTATTTATTACTCAACCATCTCTTCGCCAATCGCTTAGCTTTGTTCAAATTTGGTGTTATTTGGACGTACAGTTCATGAGAACACGTTTTTCAAATGTTTTCCAAAATATCCAATCCTGACGGACCTTATGGCAAATTTGTTCACCATGAGGAAAGACACCTTCATATAAAGTCTCTAGATCAAATGGGGCGACAGATATGACGGTTTAGTGAGACTGCTTATAATAGTGCCCCCTATAGGCCAATCGGTGCCATTATTTTTGACAAAGATACTTATGGCATTTAGTTTCTGTGTGCCAAACTAGAAGAAGAAGAAAATACCAGTCTATGCTTGAGTTATTTGTCTTTGAGAGACTCTTCACCAGTGCAGGCTGATTATTAATTATAAAGCAGACATTTAAATATTTGCAATTTCAGTCCTGGGTGCTTCTTCACCAATGAAGTGGATCACATTTGATGGAATACATTTAAATCCTCTAGTGTCAACTCCATACATCCACAAGACTAACTCATATGCATGCAACACAAGAACCTGTCAATGTTCATACGGGCCTCCGAGTGTACGGGAGTTGCAGTGATGGGACAAGACTGTAACTACCAATTGGATACCACGAAAAAGGGCAAAAACAATTTTTAGGCAGTTGTTCTGCCTTATGCATAGAAACCCTAATTTCCATTTTATGTAAAAGTAAAAGCTATGAACATTACTATTTACAGTGCGTAAACAACCCACAAGATATCACAGTTGGCAATCAACTCAATTTCCTTTCCAACTCCCCAAATTGTGTATGCTGATACGGTGACATCAATCTCTAGATTGATGTCACCGTATCAGCATACACAATATAACAGTATTCACAAAATTACACTTGACAGACAGATATGAAAGATATGAAAGAAGAGATCCTCAATGTAATCTGTGTCATCTGGTATTGTCAAGCAAAAGCTAAAAAGACTGTGGGGAGGATTACATGCTAATGTCAGTCACAGAGAATAGAGTAGAATAGAGTCTCTTATTAGAGAATGGAGAACAGCTAATAATGTGTCCTGATGAAAAAGTGTCAGTAATATCCTATATACTATCCACTATCAGGATAGCAGAGAGATTGATTCAATCAAGGTCCTGTATAGGGTTGCAGAATTCCAGGAAATTTCAATACATTTCCTCGTTTTCCTGATATCCCGGTTGGAGAAGGATTCCCAGAATCAGGGTTTCTGGAAAACCAGGGAATTTAATGAAAGTTTCCCGCAATTTTCCAACACTAGTCCTGTAAGACATCATAATGCGTATAGGACTATCAACAAGACTGTCTGTGTCCCATAATTACAGGCTCACTCAACATTCATGTTTGATATGGTTTTGAGATTGGTCTTAGATGAAATGGAAACTGTAAGCTATTGCTTTGTAATTGTACAGAAATGCAAGTCCATATCCACTTATGTAATAAAAAAATACTTGCCTCCATCACTTTGCAATCCAATGCAATTGCTACAGTAACTACATTGTTTTTTACACAGGCAGAAGAACCTCTGCCTATTCTCAGAACACTGCTGCGCCTAGCAACCCCGACCATTAGGGGGCCTGTCATGTGAAATACCATCCACTTGCCAATATGTATCTGTTACGTTCCCTAAAGACAACCCTAGATTTCGTCGCTCAACAGAAAAGGGAACTAACAAAGGACTCACTTTGACAACCAAATCAAAACCGAAGGGGTTTCAAATGGGTTCTGAAAGACACCCATGGGGATGTCCACTGAATGTTGGCAAAGCAACAAGAAATGGACCTAAAAGACACCCAGCATGGATGTCCACTAGATTTGCCTCAGATAAGACAAACTGAAAGAAAAAAAACACAAGAAGAATTATAAAGAATACGGATCAAACAGGGGAGAACACTACATTCAGGCTTTGTTGGCCACCTAAAGTGGAAGCACTAACGTGAGTAGTAGCTCTCCCAACAGCTCTTTTTCCACTTGATGCACCGGGCCAGTAGGTCTTAAATACCAGCTGGGCCAGCACAGGTGAAACCCATCCTGACTAACGAGGTGACTCCGATCAGTGTGCACCTCAGCTAACTTGCTAACGTGCTAACCAACTTTGAAATGGAGAGAAAACCCATTGCTATATCAACGTGATGAGCTAATGCGTCAATCATTACAGCCAAATTAACGTTCTTTTACATCCCCACTATGTAATTTAAAACATTTCTACATTTCAAAATAGCAAATAATACGTGTTATCTGCTTGACACATTGATATAACTTACCTTACAGATGACAAAAAGTAAGCCAGTTTTTTTTAAACAATTTGTACAATTGCATGAAATCAGTTTTAAAACTGCAAATATGAATTTGTAGAATTGCAGGACAACCAATTATTTCTTAGTGTCACGCCCTGACCTTAGAGATCCTTTTTATGTCTCTATTTTGGTTTGGTAAGGGTGTGAGTTGGGGTGGGTATTCTATGTTCTATTATTTGTATTTCTATGTTTTGGCCAGGTAGGGTTCTCAATCAGGGACAGCTGTCTATCGTTGTCTCTGATTGAGAACCATACTTAGGTAGCCATTTTTCCCACCTGTCTTTGTGGGAAGTTGACTTTGTTAGGGGCACTATAGCCCGTGTAAGCTTCACGGTCGTTTCTTCATTTCTTGTTTTGTTGGCGTCATTTTATAAATAAATCAAATGTGCACTCACAACGCTGCACCTTGGTCTTCCTTCAACGACGGCCGTGACACTTAGGGCCCCCAAAATGCTAGAGATGCTTCTGTACACAGGTACAGTCAGGTCCAGAATGATTGGCACCGTTGATAAATATGAGCAGAAAAGACTGTATAAAATAAATAATAGAAATACTGAGCTATATTGTATGACAATAACCCCAAGCACATATCAAAATGGTTAATTGACCACAAAATCAACATTTTGCAATGGGCATTTCAGTCCCCGGAGTTGAAACCCATTGAAAACCTCTGTTTTGAACTGAAGAGGATAGTCCATTAGCACAGACGAAGGATATCAAGGATCTGGAAAGATTCTGTATGGAGGAATGGCCTAAGATCCCTCCCAATGTGTTCTCTCATAAAACATTTTAGGAAAAGACTGTGCCGTTATCCTTGCAAGGTGAGGCATTGAAATGTATTGAAATTAGGGCTGCCAACACCCCACCCACTTATCTTTTGAGAAAACAAATTTTACCCTCCAAAAAATTGCATACAATATAGCTCAGTTTTTGTATTATGTATTTTATACAGGGCTCTATTTTAACAAACCTAACACAATGGTAAATCTAAGCGCTGGCGGTAGTCCCATAGGCCCTACAGCGGTCTAAGGCATTGCTTCGCACTCTAGCAACTCCTTGTGGCAGGCCAGGCGCATGCACGTTGAATTCGGTCACCAGTTGTACAGAGTTTACTCCGACACAGTGTCTTGTGGGTTAAGCGAGCGATGTGTCAAGAAGCAGTGCGGCTTGGCACTGCAAGGTCGTGTTTCAGAGTACGCATGGCTCTCAACTTTCGCCTCTCTTGAGTCTATCCGGGAGTTGCAGCGGTGGAACAAGACTGTAAATACTACCAATTCGATATCACGAAAAATGGGTAAAAAGTACAAAAAGTACAAAAAATTGTCAGGAGAAGAAAGACACCAGACGCATTACACCAGTTTTTGTTATAGTAGGGTAAGGGTAGCCTACTAAGGGCTTGTTTTTTTAATCAAATGGAAAACAAACAATTGTTACAGGAAAATAACTTACTTTTCTAAATACGAGTGTCACCGGATTATCTCATCTCTCATTACATGATGGGCATATGTGAAAGCTGGGCATATGACGGACATCCCTACTCCAAAGCAGAGGCATTTGAACGTAAAAAACATATTTTTTGGGCAGAAATACCTTTTTGAACGTGAATTTTCATGTCCCATAATAACAAACTCGTATGTAATCTGTAAATATAAATAAAATGAGAAATCAAAAAGCTGTTTAGACACGGAGAAAATACAGAATCTTGCCTAGCCATGATTGGTTGCAATAATGAGGGGGCTGGGACATTCTGTCACTCAAGGCTTCTCTGTCAAATTGTACAGTACATCCTGCTCTCTGCTACCGTGGATATTTGAAAGATCTATTGGATTTACTCATATTTTCATCATGGACAACATGTAAAGTGTAGCTACAGCTTTCAATAACAATGTTGTCCTGAATACAGCTGCTGGTATCTGTCTTCTGTGGCAGCTCTGTATTCTGTGGCAAGAGCAGTCTGGATTCCATACACAGGTAATAGTCTACACTTAAAATGGCAAGATTCGCACCGAGAAAGGCACCAGAAATTGATTGCTTTCCCATAGAATTCGATACAACATTTTGGGACAAAGTAGCCCCTTATTTACACAAATGACAACACATATGTCACTCAATTCAGCACCTCCTATTTCCATGTGACAAACAGTTATTTCAGTTATATTAAAACCAGGAAAATCTGGAGAGTCCCCAGCTGATTATAGACCCATAGGTTAAATACATTATGACAACAAAAATCTAAGCTTATCACCAATAGAATGGCAAAGTCTTACCAGACTTGATACATATCAATCAAACAGGGTTTATAAAAAAACACTGACAAATACAAGAACATGTTTCAGTTTTCAAACTGTCTTTTCTTTTCAAAACTTTGGTAGCTTCCCAGCTGAATTAATACATTTTATAAAATGATTGTATAAATGTCATAAAGCAAAAATATATACAAATAATACATTATCTAATGCAATTGCTTTAGAAAGGAGCACAAGACAGGGATGTCCTCTCTCCCCCCTCTGTTTTCACTGGCAATTGAACCACTTGCAGAAAGAATTAGACACGACCCAAACGTAACAGGTACCTGACCAATATGAAAGCTCAATGCACCCTTTGCTAAAAATATTTTCAGAATTCTCAAAAATCTCAGGTTAGAAAAACAACATGGAAAAAAACAAATAATTGCAATAAGAAAAATAAAAACTCATGATCTACAGAAATCCTTCAAGTGGACCACAGAAAAATATGAAATATTTAGGATGCTAAATAACTCACAACAAACAATACATGGTATTCCATTAATCAACAATATGAAAGCAGATCTAATTAAATTGATTAATCTTCCCATAAATATTACAGGTAGAATAAACCTGTTTAAAATAGCATGGCTGCCAAAGTTTTTGTATTTATTTTATGTAATGCCAATTACCCCACCGAAGACAGTCTTTAAAAAAGTATACTTGGTCATAACAGACTTTATATGGGCAAATCAAATTCATAGAATAAAAGGAACATTTTACATCTTCCTAAGTCTGAGGGTGGTTTCAACCTTCCAGACTTGGAATGGTATCAACTCGCTACCCAAGGATTTTACTTGCGACGTATAGTTATATGCACTAAAGAGGAACAATGAGTACATTTTGAAGATGCACATCTCCAGATTTTTACTTCTCAATTTTCAAAGGAATAAACTATTAACAACTTCATAGTTAAGAACACTATAACAATATGGAAGAAAATATAACGTATTCTAAAAGAACCAATATCACAAAATTATGAAACAATCCTTGGATAGCTTTTCAGAATTCACAGATAAATTGCTCCACATGGAAAACTAATGGCATAGAAACTGTAAATGACAGAATGAAAAAGTCATTTTGGATTGACAAATGGAGATAGTTTCAAATACATGTAACTTAAAAGTTACATATTACAAAATGTTGACTTGAAATCTTTTTTGACATCAGAGCAACCTTGAGGGAATCTTATTTGAGTCGGAAAATTATGTCCATATGATAGGGAAGATATACAAAACCTTGGAGAGAGAGCATATCTAACTGACAGTCTTAGCTAAAAATATAAAGTATTGGAAGCAAGACTTAAAAAGAACAGATGTTGGCACAAGATGGAGGAAGGTTAGAGCATAACTAACAAAATTACATTGCTGTGCTCGTTCCAGTGCTGGTTTCAGTGTCCCTACCTCTGCTCCTCTCTCTTCTCACGCAGTTCTAGATGAACTGGCAAAGAGGGGACTAAAGCCAGGGCCTGCAGTGGGGATAGTAGCCGGCTGGTGACTTTTAGCACACCATCTCACTGCCCTCTCTGAGACAAACGCTGTACATTTCCAGCTCCTGCAGCGGCCAGCTGTGTAGGTCCAGTATCCGATCCCCCCTGCTATGCCCAGTGGGTAAGGGAAGCCTACTGCAGGAGTTAGAAAGTTAGAGTCAACAGACTTCTCCAAGCTCTCTGTCTCTAAAGAGAGAGAGCAGCAAGCTCACCTCTGTCCTGCACAGCAATATCTGGGCCCGTATCCACAAAGCATCTCAGAGTAGGAGTGCTGTTCTAGGAGCAGTTTTGCTTTTAAGATCATAACGAATAAGAATATATGGACAAATCCTACATCAGCACGCCTACTCTGAGATCCTTTGTGGATATGGGCCCTGGACACTATCTGCAGAGTGCCTCACACAGAGGTGTGAAACAGACACACACATACGCAATGTGAACACTTTACAGACAAATTAGTAATGGCTACAAGAGTTTGATAGCCTCCCAGTGGAAAACTATTTTGAAATATGGCACAAACAGGACCCAGTTACATAGGCCTATACTGTATACTATACTAGCAGTCCAAAACACAAAAAGCATACCACAACTATATAACAAACTACATTTGTAATGGCTCTCGTTTGTGGAATGACCGGACCAAGGTGCAGCGTGGTAGGCGTACATCGTTCTTTTTATTGATGACACCAAAAGCAAAATAACAACGACAAAAACGAAAGCGCACAGTTCTGTAAGGCAAATAAACTTTACAGAAAACAAGATCCCACAAAACCCAAATGGAAAATGAAAACTTATATATGATCCCCAATCAGAGACAACGATAGACAGCTGCCTCTGATTGGGAACCACACTCGGCCAAAACAGAGAAATAGAAAACATAGATTTTCCCACCCGAGTCACACCCTGACCTAACCAAATATAGAGAATAATAGGGATCTCTAAGGTCAGGGCGTGACAACATTACTGTGATGTAAAAGCAATATAATAGCCTATACAAAGCAAACCGTGGGAAACAGGTAGCCTACTTTGAGACAAAAGTAACAATTGCCATGAGAATTTGGTGGCCTCTCTGAAGTTACATAGAATATATCCAACTTTCACCAGCAAAAAAATATGAAATACACTACCGGTCAAACGTTTTAGAAACCCTACTCATTCAAGGGTTTTTCTTTTTTTGACCTATTTTCTACATTGTAGAATAATAGTGAAGACATCAAAACTATGAAATAACACATATGGAATCATGTAGTAACCAAAAAGTGTAAAACAAATCAAAATACATTTTATATTTGAGATTCTTCAAATTGCCACCCTTTATCTTGATGACAGCTTTGCACACTCTTGGCATTCTCTCAACCAGCTTCATGAGCTAGTCACCTGGAATGCATTTAAATTAACAGGTGTGCCTTCTTAAACGTTAATTTGTGGAATTTATTTTCTTCTTAATGAGTTTGAGCCAAACAGTTGTGTTGTGACAAGGTGGGGGGTATACAGAAGATAGCCCTATTTGGTCCATATTATGGCAAGAACAGCTCAAATAGCAAAGAGAAATGACAGTCCATCATTACTTTAAGACATGAATGTCAGTCAATTCGGAACAATTCAAGAACTTTGGAAGTTACTTCAAGTGCAGTCACAAAAACCATCAAGCGCTATGATGAAACTGGCTCTCATGAGGACCGCCACAGGAATGGAAAACCCAGAGTTACCTCTGCTGCAGAGGATAATTCATCAGAGTTACCAGCCTCAGAAATTGCAGCCCAAATAAATGCTTCACAGAGTTCAAGTAACAAACACATCTAAACATCAACTGTTCAGAGGAGACTGTGTGAATCAGACCTTCATGGTTGAATTTCTGCAAAGACACCACTATTAAAGGACACCAATTAGAAGAAGAGACTTGCTTGTCTCAAGAAACCCAAGAAATGGACATTTGACTGTGGAAATTTGTTCTTTGGTCTGGAGTCCACATTGGAGATTTTTGGTTCCAACCGTCATGTCTTTGTGAGACGCGGTGTGGGTGAACGGATGATCTCTTCATGTGTATTTCCCACCGTAAAGCATGGAGGAGGAGGTGTTATGGTGTAGGGGTTCTTTGCTGGTGACACTGTCTGTGATTTATTTAGAATTCAAGGCACACTTAACCAGCATGGCTAACACAGCATTCTGCAGCACCTCCAGGCAGTGTAAGGGCTATTTTACCACGAAGGAGAGTGATGGAGTGCTGCATCAGATGACCTGGCCTTCACAATCCCCCGACCTCAACCAAGTTGAGATGGTTTGGAATGAGTCGGGACGCAGCGTGAAGGAAAAGCAGCTCAGCATATGTGGGAACTCATTCAAGACTGTTGGAAAAGCATTCCAGATGAAGCTGGTTGAGGGAATGCCAAGAGTGTGCAAAGCTGTCATCAATGTAAATAGAGGGTGGCTATTTGAAGAATCTCAAATATAAAATACTTTTCTGGATACTACAGTGATTCCTCCTTTAAAAGTTGTGAGCTTAAGCCGCGGGACTTAGAAGTCATTTGTGGTTTAGTATGGTACCCTACGTCACCACTTCATTGCTCCAGACCAGCGCAAGGGGGAGTTAGAGCACTGATTATGCTTTTGGGTCCTACTGTGTCTCTAACTGAAAATGAATGGGCAACATAAACCTAAATAGAAACTGATCATTGTGCACGATTTCAGTATTACTTAATGTTACCGTTGTTAGGTTTTTATTATATTATTTTGTTATGATTATTTTGCTCTTACTGTGGTACTGTAGGCCACTCCTGACCAGTCAATTTGTATAGCGCCTAGGTTGTGCAATGGTCTAAGACACTGCATAGCAGTGCAAGCTGTGTTGCTACAGATGCTTGTTCAATACCTGTGCTGTCCTCGACTGGGAGGCCCATGAGATGACTGTAGGTTTTTAGTTTGTCTACCTCTAAAAACATAAATAAATCATTCTAAATAACAAACTGGCTTTATTTACAAATTAGTAACAATATTTCACCCCATGTTCAAAATGTGCCTTTTTATCGCTCATTTTTGCTTATTTGAAAGCGAAATCATCTCCAAAACATTTAAGGGGCATTGCACTAATAATGGCGCTGACTAGGGAAATGTTCCTGCTGTTCTGTTCTTAGTGCCAGTCTGCAAGTTCAAACTAAAACAATGTAACTAATAATGGCATTTATGCTTTCATTAATAAAATAATGATAAAAATACTCTTTCAAAATGCCAATGTTCATTTAGTTATGGATCCATAACGAATTACTATGGGAATAAATATCACTGAACTACAGAAATATCCTCCAATCCTCTATATGTAATTATTGGTGGAGTGTCAAGTCATATTTTTCAATATACTGTAATGAAACGGCAGGGAGCAGGTCTCGAACCCTCGACCTTCTAGCCTGAAGTCCAGCGCGCTATCGACTGTGCTGCAAAAGCATGCTCAAGCGGCAGAGTCGATATCCGCACTTATAAACCCAGGGTCATTACACTACTCCCTCCTTTCAAAGAGCGCGTCCTCGCGCTAGTTTGCGACTCAACGTCTTATAGGAACACGCTCACCGGCCAAGCACACGAACTGTCGTGGATGAAAGGTCCGATCACTTCTGACACCAATGTATTGAAACGGCAGGGAGCAGGTCTCGAACCCTCAACCTTCTATCCCGAAGTCTAGCGTGCTATCGACTGTGCTGCAAAAGCATGCTCGAGCAGCAGAGTCGATATCTGCACTTATAAACCCAGGTTCGGGTTTAGACAGTAGGTCTGGTACAGAGAGACAGGATCAACCAGTGGGTCTGGTACAAGTTAGTACCTCCAGTGAGCCTTGAGCAGGTCAGGGTTCCATAGCTGCAGACAGAAACAACAGAGACTGGATCAGCAGCATGACTACGTGGACTGGAGACAGGGACAGCCAGGAGTCGTCAGGCCAGGTAGACCTGAGGCATGGTCCTAGAGCTCATATCCTGCAGTCTTTATTTAATTTGAGTGTAGACTAAGCCCTAGAGGTTTGTAACTTCACATGATTTAGCCTACTTGTCAATCCATATCTGAATATTTGATATCCTATTTACTGTACACTGTTGATAGTAATTTTTCCCAAGCTAATCACTGAATGGCCTACTACAAGGATGTGGTCATAACAACAAAGAACACACACCATATCAGATTGCAAGGGCAAGTACAATGAGCAGTTATGAAAATGAAGTCTGCTGCGTGGGTTGCCATATACACACACACACAAACTTAATTAATTTGTTGTATTGTATTTATTATGGATCCCCATTAGCTGCTGCCAAGACAGCAGTTACTCTTCTTCGGGTCCAGCAAAATTAAGGCAGTTATACAGTTTTAAAAACATTACAATACATTCACAACACATTAAGTGTGTTCCCTCAGGCCACTACTCCACTATCACATATCTACAACACAAAATCCTTGTGCACGTGTGTGTACAGCGCGTATGTTATCATGTGTATGCATGTGTGTCTTCACAGTCCCTGCTGTTCCATAAGGCATATTTCCATCAGTTTTTTTTATCTAATTTTACTGCTTGCATGAGTTGCTTGATGTGGAATAGAGTTCCATGTAGTCATGGCTCTATGTACTACTGTGCGCCTCCCATTGTCTGTTCTGTTTAGGTTAGTGTGTAGTCAAGGCTTTGTCATAAAAATTATATTGTGCCCATTTTTCAGATCTGCCAACCTGCTCGGTAGGTAACAGGTAACCAACCGTCTTTCCACCAAGCTGTTCCAGGCCTGGAGTGGCAGGCTGGAACTTCCAGAGGCTTGTAGACCTGAAGCAGTGTGATGTGGTCCAGGTAATTATCAAACACACGTATACACTCTCAATCAATCAATCTATTTTGTTGTATAATTATTTTAACTTAAGAATATTGTTCCTCTCTCTTAGATCTGACACCCCTATTAGCTCAACCACAGTCTTCACAGCTGCAGTCGTCTGCCCCTGCATCTGCTCCACCGGCCACAACAGGTGATACAGGTAATTATCACATGCATGTATACACACATGCACACTCTCCCTCACTTGGGGCTCTATTCAATCATGTTCGCTTTAGCTGACATCCACATAGCGGTTGTTTTGGTGGTGTCTGAGGTGGAACTGTGTTAGAGTTGTCAAATTCACGAGCGGCTCATGGCATTATACCTAAAGTGGACATTGCCATTGGCTGCACGGAGTAGCATTAACAGAAGTCTCATGCACCCCTGTTTACAAGTTAGAACACTGCAATTTGAGATGTTTTCTACACCTCAAATAGACTGATAGAAATCCTCTTTATTTAGTCGAATGATTTTGAATTTCAGCGGCATTATTTCTATATAACCTATACTTTCTCGTTCTAAAAAACATGTAACGAGAGTAAGACGGGTGTCGTTTTGTGACAATGATCAAGAGCTGCTGCTTACTGATTTGACAGATCCAATGCAGTTACACCTCAGACACCGCCAAAACATCAGCTATGCAGGTGTCGGCTATCGCCGGTTAACGCTTGATCTGATTGAATCTAGGCCTTACACTCATTCAGCCTATTTAGTTGTATGATTATTGTCAGTTAAGAAAATTGTGCCTCTATTTTAGATCTGCCACCCCCAGCAGTTCAGCTGCAGTCACAGCAGTCCTCTGCTGTGGTATTTAATTTACCGGCTGCACCAGTTCCTACTACACTGGGCGTGAAGGGAGAAACTTTTGAGGATACCCAGATGGATACATGTAATTCAGAATTAAATTGCATATGCTCACTCATACCAGCAGATGTACACACAGACATGTTGTTGAGCTGTATACTTACTGTCACTTTGTGCATCTCTCTTTCAGATCTGCCATGCACTTCACCACTGCCTGACAGCGTCACCCAGAAGTGCATACACTGGGCCTATCAAGACTGACAAAGCAGAGATGGGTGGCTGACAAGGAAAAATAAAACAACATGCACTCACACACATTATCCACAATGTAAATAAGTTGTTTATTTAATGTTTGCTCCATTTTATTTTCGGATTGGAGATATCTACTCCTTCATATCCAATATCTACATAATTACTCTAAATATCTATCAGATCAAAGTGTGATTGATAATATTGTAAAAAACTATGGCTTAATGTTTACAGTTTGAGGAAATTCTGTGTGCTTTTTTCAGAGTTGAAAAACATGTCTCCCTCTCACACACACACATTAGACCCAATGTAAATAAATTGTAATAACTTGTTTATTTTATGTATGCTGCATTTTATTTGAGGAAAATATCTGCAATAATGTACATTCACAGTTAAATCAATGTCTTTGGTTTATTGGATATTTCTCTGAATACAATGTATGACCAGAAGGAAGTTGGCAGACCTGCAACCCTTGGACTGTGTGTAGGTTTTGTCATCTGGAGCTGAAAAATAGAGTGATGGGAAGAGATAGGGAGGGAGGGGAGGAAGAGTGCAGTTTAAAGATTTATCATTAATAACTGACACAATTCTACAATGAATACATAGAATAATAGAGTGACCAATAGTTACTGTGTTGTGATTGTTTAGTATTTTATTTACTCAGTCAAGTAGTGCACCAAGGAGGGATTGAACCGTGTCTCAATAGCAGCAGAAAAGGTCAAATAAGGTCACCAAAATTTCCGTTACGGCTATACACGACTGGCCCCTGCGCAGGATGGGGATTCTGGGGTTGGGGTTTCTTTAGCTAAATAGCACAGTACTGTACTACCGACCATCACGTTGTACAGCGCCATATTTTTTTGTGAGAATGTCTCACCTCATGTTCAAGAATTGCCTTTTTCTCACTCACTCTAGATGAAATGATATCTCCAAAATATAGTTACTTTTTAAACAAAGCGATGATTATTATTAATGAATTAATTTAGAATTATATAAAAGCCCCTTAGATATTCTCACAGATCCTAATGGAAAATGCCGCTTATAAATTTATTTAGAATCCTCCGATCCTCTAAATGTAATTATTGGCGGAGAGTCACGTCATTGAAAATATATTTTTAGATATACTGTAGGCCTACCATAGGCGAAATTATTATTGGTTACACTACAATTAGGGTTTGGAAATGTTATGCCCCTTAGATATTAATTTAGAATCCTCCAATCCTCTTATGCTGTAGCCTACTCCCGACCGTCATGTTGTACAGCACAATATTTTCCATTCCATCCTAACGGAAACACCATAATATTAATCAAATTATTTAAGACAAATTTCTTCTAATCAATCCCATGTACTATGTTATTAGATTTTTTTTTTTATTCTCTAGTAATTCCGACATGGGAGACTATCAAATGCTTCTCAAAGTTGCCCTCTAGTGGTCAAAATAGCACTAACTTGCATTAACGTAAAAAATGGCTGACAATTAAATCACGTGCCATAGAATGCTGCAGCAGCCCGCAATGTGTGCTGCAGTATGACCATCTTTTAACTTCTTATGTATCAAAATCCTTTAGCGGGATCGATTTGACAACATCCGGTGAAATGGCAGAGCACCAAATTTAACTTTCATGAAATCACACATGCAATAGACCAAATTAAAGCTACACTTGTTGTGAATCCAGCCGCAGTGTCAGATTTCAAAAACGCTTTACGGCGGTCGCACGCACCAAATCATTAGAGTGCACCTGGAGTGACACAGGAAAATAACAGGGCTACTTCTTCATTTCTCTGAAGAAAAACATCAACCAATTTCTAAAGACTGTTGACATCTAGTGGAAGCTATAGGAATTGCAAGGATATTTCTATTAAAATGGCCTTGCAATAGAAAATCAATGGAAAACAGATTGACCTAAAAAAAAATCCCTGGATGGATTGTGCTCGGGGTTTCACCTGCCAAATCAGTTATGTTATACTCATAGACTTTATTCAAACAGTTCTCGAAACTTTTGAGTGTTTTCTATCCAAATATACCAATCATATGCATATCCAAGCTTCTGGGCCTGAGTAGCAGGCAGTTTACTTTGGGCACACTTTTCATCCGGACGTGAAAATAGTGCCCCCAAGCCATAAAGGAGGAACCACTGTACATGATTCCATATGTGTTATTTCATAGTTTTGATGTCTTCACTATTATTCTACAATGTAGAAAATAGTACAAAATAAAATAAAAACTCGAATGAGCAGATGTTCTAAAACTTTTCACTGGTAGTACATATACAATATACTGTATAACTGCTTTGGAATGATACACAGGATATAGGCTACACAGGACAGGACATCACTATACTGTAAATACAAAGCACAAAGATGCAGCCCACAACTATATACTAATGGTAAGTTCATATAGTAAACTATAGAAAGTTACACAAATAATTTACTTACATAATCCAATCCTTCTCGAAAACATTCTTCTTCACCTGAGTGTCCAGGTTGCTGCCATCATATAGGTCCGACTCACTGAGAATTTCCACCAAAGCCTCTTACTCTGCCATTTTTAAAGTCGATGTCCCCCTCCTTGACTTTTCCTAAATAAGTCTTTATAACACACTGTCATTGTTTGAATCTTAATATCACAAACGGAACTGGAGTTATAACCAGGGCATGTCATTTTTTTTATGGTTTCCCTGGCCTGCTCTGTCCATCTCCGATAGTGTAACATGCCACGCCCAGTTGATAATCACTGCAATAAGTTCATCGAAACTGAACCTAAACTATACTGAAACTAATTTCACACATGTAACAACAGATTCAATAAATTAAGTATAGTATGATGTGGGAGAAAAGGGGAGAATGGGTTAGTTGATGAGTGAGGGGAAGAGAATATGCATAATTATGTAATCACTTGTGAATGAAGAACCGGGCAGGCCACTATTGTATGCATATATTCTAATTATACTCTCAAAACAGTGTACCCTATATTAGTCCACCATATCCAAGCAGTCCATCCTGGTCTTAGACTTGACGTAACATAGTAAATGTAAATCCAGGACACTCAAATTAGTATGATATGTTATGTTTGGTATGGTTAGATAATAGAGATGGTTACTTAAGTTGTAATTCATAACATATCATACCAAATGATGATGGACATCCACAAATTAATACATACAATATGAAATGTAACATATCATACTAAATGGACTGTCTCAGATTTACATACATAATAATATGAAATGCTCTGAGACTAGGTTGCGGCCTTATTAGTCTACTTCAGGCCTACTTGGAATAGGCTACACAGTGAGAGCGTACGTTTTTTTTACAATGGTAGACCAAGATGAATGGATGAACATGCTGCATTACCATTGCTACAAGATCTGAATGAAAATGACTCCGATGGCAGGGAAGAAATGGATCATGACATCTCTGATTAATATTATTCTGATTCATATTGAATGGCTTTCCACATCTTGGAAAGGATCCGTATCGGACAGCAGGTGAGTGAGTGTAGGATAATGTTTTGGATCAGATGTCACGGCTGTACAAGGTGAAAGGAGGAACTTGATGCTGGCCTGTTCCTGTTTTCTACAACATGCTTGACTTGGCTGGTATCAACACACACATGTTGTTCAACAGTGCATGAACAACACCCATGTGAAGGAGAACCTTCATCATTAGTCTGGCCCATGGACTATGTGAGAGACATAATGAGGGCCAAAGCAGCAGCAAAGATTCCACGGGAGCCAAAAATGCGCACAGTTCCCCGGCACCTATTTCAACTGCAAAAGAGTTGTTCGTGGGAAGTGATGCAATTAAGTGAAAGTGATGAAATGTTCTTTCAAACATTTACATTTGGTATTCCAATGTTACCTAACACATTCATAAAACACATCCAAATTACATTGACATGAAGGGGGGTCCACTGAGGCCAGTCTTTTCTAGTTAAATATATTTATTAGACTTGTGGCTATTGGTACTCATTAAGGCCCTGCTATTCTACCCTTAAATACGCATATGATCATTTGACCTGGCACTTTGAGGATGAAATGCTCAGAAAGTTTGTGTATTTTATGATATTTGTCTGAAAGTTCTGCTAGAGTGTAAAATACACATATTTAGAATAAGTCAGGGACAGGTGGGTTCAAGGTTTTTATTGAAATCAAGTTATTGAAATTACAAAATTACAAAAAACCATCTTGATGCTTCTGGTGTTAGAATCCACTAAAATGGCGTCGACAGAGCTTTGCTTGCTTCTAGCTCTTAGGAAACTTTGCAGTATTTTGTTTCGTATGTATTATTTCTTACATTATTAGCCCAGAAATTCTTAATTCCATTCCTTTACTTGGATTTGTGTGTATTGGGTATATGTTGTGAAAATGTTAAATATTACTTGTTAGATATTACTGCACTGTCGTAGCTAGAAAGCCAAGCATTTCGCTACACCCGCAATGACATCTGCTAAACACGTGTATGTGAGCAATCACATTTGATTTGATTTGTTTAACCTACATTTCTGGAATTTGTCTTTCAGCATAAACCTGCTCTCTGTCACCAGTACAAGGAGATGATCTAGGGTGAACAAGCAACACTTCAGGTATTTTGTCTTTGTGCTTTGATCTTATTGATTGAACTTGCAGGTCATTTAATGTCATTGCTGGTATGTAAGGTTTTAATGTCTTGTCTATTTTTGTCTCCTTTACAGCTTCAATTGTCTGGACTCTGGTGTTGTTGTGGCCAAGGAGCTTTCAGTTAGATGGAACCAGGTTTCAGCTGCTGTGCAACGTTAACGTCCTTCCTCCCAGAGACGTGCAAGTATTCCGCCAGTCCGGAAAACAAATATGTTCTCAGACTAGATTCCTTTGTTCATATCATATCATAACATGACCTGAACCAAACTCACTCAACCGATCTTACGATATAGGCCTTGGTCTTGATAATGTTTTTACCTAAGCCTTCGTGTGTTCTACGTTTTTCCTAATGGTAGGCTATTACCTTTAGCACTTATTTAATAAACTATTTTCATGTTGAAATCTTTTCTTTGTTTTTTTTAAGCACTATCTCATCGCTTTAGCACATGGCCACAGTCGCATGTGTTCAAATGTTAATTATTTAAGAGATGGGTGGGTCTAAGGCTTAAGAGGGTATGAATGATGCTAAATAGACATAAACAAAGAGCATCACTGTAGCTGTTCAATGTGAAAGGGTATCTTTATTATACAACATTGGTCAATTTATTACTGTTAATGGTTTGCCTAATGGTGGAACTTGGTGAGATAATGTTCAGAGAATCGATTTTGGCAATTTGGTAAAAGTATTCATTTTCTAAATATATGCACAGTCCCCACAGCTGGACAATTTTCTCATGGCTTCCGGAAAGAAATGCTGTTGGCATGCTCAACCGGTGTTGCTTATTCGGCAGATAGAAACTTTCAACTGGTTTTTCCCACTAAGCAATGAGTCGGAGTCAGAGCCCGAGCCTTCTCAAGTCCACCCGTTACGGGGTCTGAGCCGCCAAAGCTTCTCACCATTACCTCTGACAAATTGAAAACCCTAGTCATTGGCGACTCCATTACTTGCAATATTACACATTTTAAAAAAGTAATCCAGATCATACATTGCTTACACTGGTGAGTGTAGATGGTATAGGGATATTGTTATCCACGTCAGCAACTACGATGTTAGAGGTCACCAAGCGCTACATAACTTCAGTGTGTAACTTAGCAAGAAAGATTTTTGGCATCGAGTAATTGTCTCTGGTCCTCTCCCAGTTAGGGGGAGTGATGATCTCTACAGCATACTCACACAACTCAATCACTGGTTGAACACTGTTTTCTGCCCTTCCCAAAAATATAGATTGTGTAGATAACTGGCCCTCTTTCTGGGACTCCCCCACAAACAGGACCAAACCTGGCCTGCTGAGGAGTGAGGGACTCCATCCAAGCTGGAGAGGTTCTGCATCTTATCTTTAAACATAGACAAGGCTCTCAGGATATGTTTATGACCCAGATGCAGACACAGCAGGCGGATAGTACAGTTCTCATAATATGTATTTTACAAGGGGACAGGCCAGGGCAGGTCGAAGGCAGGCAGAGGTCAGTAATCCAGGGCAGCGTCACTGAGGTATAGAACGGCAGGCAGGCTCAGGGTCAGGGCAGGCAGAATCGTCAGCAGTCCAGGGCAGAGTCAAGGGCAGCTTTTTTCCATCTTCGTAGCATTGCACAAATCTGAACCTTTTTGTCTAAAAATTATGCAGAAAAGCTAATCCATGCTTTTATCACTTCTAGATTAGACTACTGCAATGCTTTACTCTCCGGCTACCTGGATAACACACTAAAGACACTTCAGTTAGTGCTTAATATGGCTGCTAGAATCTTGACTAGAACCTAAATATTTTATAATATTACTCGAGTGCTAGCTTTTATACTAGTGCTAGCCTCTGGCTGATGTCAAGGTTTTACTGCTAATCTACAAAGCATTACATGGACTTGCTCCTACCTATCTCTCAGATTTGGTCCTGTCGTACATACCTACGCGTACGCTCCGGTCACATTACGCAGGCCTCCTTATTATCCCTAGAAATTAAAAGCAAACAGCTGGAGGCAGGGCTTTCTCCTACAGAGCTACATTTTTATGGAATGGTCTGCCTATCCATGTGAGAGACACAGACTCTGTCTAGATCTTTAAGTCTTTACTGAAGACTCCTATGATTGAGTATGGTCTGGCCCAGGGGTGCGACGGTGAACGGCAAAGCACTGGAGTGACGAACCACCCTTACTGTCTCTAGCTGGCCGTCTCCCATCTCTCCACTGGGATTCTATGCTTCTGAACCTATTACAGGGGCTGAGTCACTGGCTTACTAGTGCTCCTCCATGCCGTCCCTAGGAGGGGTGCGTCACGTCGTGCCAGGCTTTTTTCGCTATACTCGACTTGAGTGGGTTGAGTGACTAACGTGATCTTCCTGTCCGGTTCTACGTCCCTTCGGGCTCGTGCAGTGGATTCGATCTTCGTGGGCTATACTCAGCCTTGTCTCAGGGTAGTAAGTCAGTGGTCTGTTGATATCCCTCTAGTGGTGTGGGGGCTGTGCTTTGGAAAAGTGGGTGGGATTATATCCTGCCTGGTTGGCACTGTCCAGGGGTAACGTCGGATAGGGCCACAGTGTCTCAGCCTCCAGTATCTTTGCTGCAATAGTCTATGTGCTGAGGGGCGAGCGTCAGTCTCTCCCATCTGATGAAATTCTCCTGTCTTATCTGGTGTCGTGTGTGAATTTAAGTACGCTCCCTCTAATTCCCCCATCTCTCTCAGAGGAGGAGGAGGACCTGAGTCCTAGGACCATGCCTCAGGACTATCTGGCCTTAAGACTCATGGCTGTCCCCCGTCCGCAGTCTACCTGGTCATGCTGCTCATCCAGTTTATCCTGTTTTGCCTGTGGCTATGGAACGCTGACCTGTTCACCAGACATGTCACCATGTAGTGCTGCTGCTCCAGTTTCAACTGTTTTGCCACAGGACGTTCTACGCTGTCCAAGGACCTGCTGTTTTCGACACTCTCTCCCTCCCTCCCTACCTCCCCCTCTCTCTACTGCACCTGCTGTCTCGACCTCTGAATGCTCGGATATGAAGAGCCAACTAACATTTACTCCTGAGGTGCTGACCTGTTGCACCCTCTACAACCACTGTGATTATTATTTGACCCTCTGGTCATCTATGAATGTTGGAACAATCTGGCCTTAATGACCCTGTACTCTTATAATATTGACCCGGCACTGCCAGAAGGTTTCTTCCTAGGTTCCTGCTTTTCTAGAGTTTTTTCTAAACACCGTGCTTCTACATCTGCATTGCTTGCTCTTTGGGGTGTTAGGATGGGTTTCTCTATAAGCACTTTTTGACATCTGTTGATGCCTTTTTCTCCTAAATGGGATTATATGTTTATCAATTTTTAAAGCAGCATTACTTCCCCATGTTTTCTCCAACTATAGTGTAAGCTGTATAGTTATGATGGTCTTTTTCTGTACTTTAATCCAATGTAAAAACACCAATTAAAATGTTGAATATAAGACTGAATAGAGATGCGGGGGTCACATATAGCCTACACGGAGCAGTTTTTACATATATCCAAAATAATACCAGCAGTTGAGTAAAATAATGTATAATAACCTACATAAATAAAAAGAGGATGTTCTCTGCTCCCAAACTTGATATTTGAATAATAAAGTTTTGGTGATTAACATTTATAATTTTTATGTTTCTTAATACAAGGTTTATGGGCACAAAAAGCACAGCCAGATGTAGACACAGGAGGCAGATAGTACAGTTCTCAGATTATTTATTGTAAACACGGGGCAGGCAAAGGGCAGGTCGAGGACAGGCAGGGGTTTGTGATCAGGTCTGAGTCAGGCAGGTACAGGACGGCAGGCAGCCTCGTGGTCAGGGCAGGCAGAGGTTCGTAATTAGGTCAGTGTCAGGCAGGTACAGGACGGCAGGCAGGCAGGCTCAGGGTCAGGGCAGGCAGAAATAGTCAGAACCGGGAAAACTAGGAAACAGAACTTGAGAAACAGGAAGATGCTGGTACGACCTGACAAGACAAGACAAACTGGCGACAGATAAACAGAGAAGACAAGTATAAATATACAGGGGATAATGGGAAGGTGGGTGACACCTGGAGGGGGGTGTAGACAAGCACAAAGACAGGTGATACAGATCAGGGTACTGGGCAACATAAGATGAACAGAAGATGGGCTAAGGATCTTGGAGATGGGGAAAGGGCCGATAAAACAGGGGGACAGTTTGCGGGACTCTACTCGGAGGGGCAGATCCCGAGTGGACAGCCATACCCTCTGCCCAAGACGGTAGCGGGAGGCAGGGGTCCGGTGGCGGTCGGCCTGTCGTTGGTACCTGGAGGTGGTCTTGAGAAAAGCAGACTGGGCTCTCTTCCAGGTACGGCGACAGCGATGGATGAACACCTGGACCGAAGGTCGTTATGGTTCCATAACTAAATCAACATCTGCATTTTGAAAGAGTCCCATGTTAACTACAGTGTGTATTGTAGACTGCACAGTAGCCTAATAAACAAATAAACACATTTCGTTAATAAAATAAATGATAAAAAAATACTCTTTCAAAATACAGATGTTGATTTAGTTTTGGGATCCATAACGAATTACTATGGGAATAAAAATCACTGATTTACAGAAATATGAGAGCAAAATTGTCTAATGAAGGCAAACACCTTAGAATCCTCCAATCCTGTAGCCTACTCCCAACCGTCATGTTGCACATCGCCATATTTTAAATCCTAACTGAAACCCTGAGGGTTTGGTTTTTCATGGAATAGAAACACCATAATATTATTCAAATGAATTAAGCAAGTACCAGTCAAAAGTATGGACACACCTACTCATTCCAGGATTTATATTTTTACTATTTTCTACATTGTAGAATAATAGTGAAGACATCACAACTATGAAATAACACCGGTCTCCCGCGTGCCCTGCATTCTGTAAAACAGACATGGCCTGCTCTCCCTTAAATAAGGAATTAGGCACTTTCGCATGTTAACTACAGTATGTATTGTAGACTGCACAGTAGTCTAATAAACAAAAACACATTATGTTAATAAAATAATGATTAAAAAATGAAGTGCCTAATTCATTACATAAGGGAGAGCAGGCCATGTAAACTTCCGACTTCAACTGTATTATTGAAACAATGTTGCGATTGTTTGTGAGAATGCCAACAGGTGTGGTTCCCGTGGGAGAAAGATTCTATTGGGGAAAGGATCCCGTGGGGGCTGCCATGGAAGCCAAGAAGGGGAGTGAGATGTGTGTGTGTGTGTGTGTGTGTGTGTGTGTGTGTGTGTGTGTGTGTGTGTGTGTGTGCTCTCAAACACACATGCATGTTGGGGATGAAGTGTGTCCATCTGATGAATGGGCATGTGCCTGAACTCAATTTTATACAGTAATTGTAGTCTCCCCATTCATTTCTAATGACCGGTCATTTTTGACCGGGAACCCCACAGGTGTATAAAAGTTAAATAAAACACCCAAAATGTTTTGAAAATCATCAAAATGTATTTTGTGTGTTCAGATACCCTGTGTGGACAAAGTCATGGAACCTTATTGACAGACAATCAGATTAACTGAACTACATTTTACAGAGAGAAAACTTGTAAATCGGTCTAATTCGACCGGAAAACAGCAGGAGGGTTAAAGAGAGTGAGAGAGAGCAAGAGAGAAAAGCAACACTTGGATACATTTGTAAACTACGCTTAGTTTAACCCTTATACCTTGTCCCGAACTGCCGCTGGTATGGGTAAGAAGTGCAATGCATGTATTTAGGTGTTGAAGGTCTTCGTTGGGTATCTCTGTTGGGCCCACTTCGGATGGCCTGGTCTTTCGTTCTCAGGTGTAAGTCTGATTGTGCACAAGATGTCACAATGTCCTTTCTCTTAGTTGTCTGTTTACTTGTACTCGTTCTGTAAGAGGGGTCTTCTGAGGATGCCTAAACAGCCGTGTCGATGCTCCCAGTGTGGGGATGAAAGCCATGTAGACAACCGATGCTTTGAAGAGAATAACCGGATGGTTCTGCTTAAATTCACCTTCTTAGACACAGTAAATCTTCTCAACCATAGCATTGATTGTTAAGAGGTTTGCTTTGTCTTCAACCTCGTGTAGCTTTTTGGGGGTCGTAACTAATTGTAGACCCCGGCTGCAGCGTGTGGTTATCCTAGTCTGATATGTTAATTCTTATCTCACATGCTTTATACCACATATGTCAGAGTCAAGGCCCGCGGGCCACATCCGGCCCGCGAGAAGGTTTTTTACGGCCCCTGGGATGATCTTGATTTATTATTAGAACCGGCCCGCAGACCGCAGCAAGCCGGCAGCCCGCAGATCTTTTACACGCACCAATACTACATTTCCCACAATGCAACGGTGACGCACCGAGCAGTAGGCTGCTTCATTTCAATATTTATTGGCACAGCAGTCGTCAGCATCACAGTAAAATTAACTTTCAGATACCCATCAAAAATGGCAAAACGGAAGGTGGACACTGAGAACCGGGGGTTTTCAAACAAGGTGGGAGTCGGAGTATATGTTTCACGGAGGTAGCTGGAAAACTGTGTTTCTTCTGTGGGAGAAAGTTGGGCGGTCTACTGAAAGAGTATAATCTGAGACGACATTATGAAAACGAAAACACGCGACAAAAACAAGAATATGGACAATGGAACAAAGGCTACAAAAGGCAGAGAATTTAAAAACGAGGCCTCAAATCTCGACAGGCTCTGTTCCAAAAAAGCAAATCACAAGGCCAGGCTGCTGTCCAAGGCCAGTTTTTATTATGGCAGAAGAGATCCGCTAAAATCAGCCCGGCCATTACGGAGGGGATTTCATCAAAAACTGGCATGATAAAGTTTGTGACGAAGTTTTGCCAGAAAAAAAGCAACTCTTTTTAAATGTGAGTCTGAGCAGAAACACCATTGCCGAGAGAGTAGACCAGTTGTCCATCAATCTAAAAGAGCAGCTTGTGAAAAAGGGAAAAGATTTCATTGCATATTCCTTGGCTGTGGATGAGAGCACCGACATTTTGACATTGCCCAGTTGTCAATTTTCATCCCGAGTGGACTCCAGCCTAAGCGTGCCAGAGGAGTTTTTGGCTTTACGTCCTATGCATGGCACAACTACGGGCACTGATTTGTATGAAGAGGTGTCAAGATGGTGTAAATGAGATGAGCTGCCTTGGAAAAAACTCGTGGGTTTGACAACACGGAGACCTGCGATGTGTGGACACAGGAGCGGACTGGTGGCGAAGATACGGGAAAAGATGCAAGAGGAAACGCGACAGGTGAGCTGACAGCTTATCATTGTATCATACACAGGAAGACGTTGTGCGGTAAAGCCTTGAAAATGGAGCATGTAATGAGCATCATCACGCGCACAGTTAACTTTATCAGAGCCAAAGGTTTGAATCACCGCCAGTTCAAGCATTTTCTGACGGATTAGAACGGAGCATGGTGATTTGCCTTATCGCACACAAGGTGCGATGGCTAAGCCAGGGAAAGGTGCTTCAAAGATGTTTCGAGCTTCGTGAGGAGATTTGTCTGTTCTTGGACAGCAAAGGGAAAGACACAACAACAACTCCGAGACGAAAATGTTTCTGTGTGAAATGGCTTTTCTGTGTGACATTACGATCATCTGAATGCAATTAACTTGCAGCTGCGAGGTCGGGATCATGTCATCTCTGATATGTACAGTACAGTGAAGGCATTTAAAACCAAACTGACTCTGTGGGAGACGCAGATGCGGAAAGAAAATTTGAGCCACTTTCCCAGCTGCCAGACCATGAAAGAGAAGCTTCTACCAGTGCGTTCCCGAGCGCACAGTTGGCTGATAAATAAAGTATGCTTGCCGCTTGACTTTCGACGCCCGATTTGCTGACTTGAAGCCACAAAAGCAGGTTGAACTGCTCGTAACCCAATTTGCTGTTGACGTGGAAAGCTCACCACCAAACCTCCAAATGGAGTGATTTGACCTCCAATGCAATGATGCACTGGGGCAAAATATGCGGCAGTGGGTGCTGCGGAGTTCGCCCGTTTCCTCTCCCGACACATGCCCCCCAGCTGCGCATCCAGGCTGCTCAAACGTTGTCTATGTTTGGCAGCACATACCTGTGTGAACAACTGTTTTCTTTGATGAACCTGAACAAAAACATCACACAGAAGTCGACTTACTGCTGAACACCTCCACTCAATTCTGAGGATTTCCTCAGCTCGAGCCTTACCCCGAACATTATGAACTTGTGGAAAAGATGGGACCCCCACAAGTATCACACCTCAACCTCAAACAAGTAACATTACTGTGCAATCACATATTTAGAGTTTTTACTCAGTTCAAGTTTAAAAGTTAAAGTTTAATATTTGTTTTCACTGCATGTTACTCTCCTTAAACAAAGTGTTGTTTTTGATTAATAGATTTTTGCACTTATTTTATTGTATTTCAATCCAATTATATTTAAAAAATATTTCAGTTGAGTGTATGATAGAAATTGCTATTATTGTTTTTTTCTTTGAAGTAATTTAGCCCACTTTTGCTAAAATAGAAAATATAGGCCACTGATGGTGCCTTGAATACCGGTTTCTTCATTTAATGTTCATGTTATGGGGATTTTTATATAAAGGAAATTTGTCTTTTGTGTCTGGTTGAAAATTAAAGATTACTGACAGAGCATAAGAAAATATTGCTTTATTTTTATCTGATCATATTGGAATATATTTGTTAGTTTTCAGTAGGTTCAATTAGGTTCACTAGACTATATGCTCATTTAAACAATTTTCAATGAACATTCGAACAGTCCGGCCCTCGGCTTGTAGCTAAATTTTTTATTTGGCCCTCCGTCCATTTGACTTTGACACCCCTGCTTTATACCCTCGGGTAGAAAGGGGCGTTTCTGACTTGCTGGCACATTCCCTGGGGTGTAGTTAGTTACAAGGCAACGTATCACAATTTACTATGATCTCATTAGACAACTAGTCTCATCGTCACAAAACCATTCTCTTAAATATGGATATTTTCTACACAACGTAAAGTATGTAAAAATCATACACATGTTATGAAAACTCTTAAAGTTACAATGTTTTCGTTATAATGTCTTCATTTAACTTTTAATGACATCACAAAATAGACATTAATCTTCCACATTCCACCTCTCATTGTTACCAGCATTCGGAGGATGAAATATGGTGTCAATTGTTTAATTTGTTGTAAACTTTTCATAAGACACACAAAGAAATTCCAGTCACCCATGCTAGAGCAGAAAGGAATCGTTTGCTGCCTTACAATTTATGATGGGCGTGGGGTGTCATAAAACCCCCACATCCCTCCCTCCCCCCTCTGTGGGAGATAGAGAGTTCTGTAGAGTCGATACACTAACCTGATCCTTTGGATCATCATAGGACAGTCATGACATTGTCAAGGTAAACAAACACAAATCGGTTCAACATGTCTCAGAGCACATCATTGACCAGGGCCTGGAACACTGCGGTAGCTTTGCTCAGTCCAAATGGGATCACCAGGTATTCATAGTGCCAGCTAGCCGTGTTAAAAGGCAGTTTTCCACTCATCCCCTTCCCATATCCGAACCAGATGGTAGGTGTTCTGAAGGTCCAACTTGGAGAAGATGGTTGCCCCCTAGAAAAGCTCAAAAGATGCGGAGATGAGTTGTAGAGGGTATCAGTTTTTAACCGTAATGTAATTGAGACCCCGGTAGTCAATACACCGGGGTCAGCCACACTATGGGAATCTTGACGTAGCTGGAGCAGCTTATGAGCAGCCTCTCTCCCGGACAACGGAAAATCAAACACCTTCCGTACTTCCACCACGAACTCCTCCAGACTGAGGCAGATGGCGGACTGTTGCTCCCACACCACCATTGCCCAGGCGAGTGCCCTCCTGGACATTAGCTTCTTAGCGTCGCACCTGGCCAACATCCGGTGAAATTGCAAAGCGCGAAATTAAAAAATACCAAATTCAAATATTTAACATTCTGGAAAATATATGTGTTATACATCAAAATAAAGCTTAACTTCTTGTTAATCCAGCCGCTGTGTCAGATTTCAAAAAGGCTTTACGGCGAAAGCAAACCATGCAATTATCTGAGCAAAGCGCCCTGCATACAAACACATTAAAATCATATTTCAACCAGGCAGGTGCGCGATATAATTCATGCATTACCTTTAAAGATCATCTTCTGTTTGCACTCCAAAATGTCCCAGAAACATCACAAATGGTCCTTTTGTTCGATAATGTCCTTCTTTTTGTCCCAAAAATTTCTATTTATTTGGCGCATTTGATTCAGAAATACATCGGTTTCAACTCGCCCAACATGCCTACAAAGTATCTAATAGGTTACCTGTAAACTTGGTCCAAAGATTTCAAACAACGTTCCTAATCCAACCTCAGGTACCCTAAAATGTAAGTAATCGATAAAATTTAAGACGGAATAAACTGTTTCTAAAACCGGATAAAAACAATGAGAAGCACGCTCCAGTTAACGCGCATCAAAACAGTAGAGTCCACCTGGAGTGACACTTACAATGAATAGGACTACTTCTTCATTTCTCATAAGAAAAACATTGAACCATTTCTAAAGACTGTTGACATCTAGTGGAAGCCATAGGAACAGCAACCAGGTTCCTAATAATAAGGCTATCCCATAGAAAACAATTGGAAAATCCTATGACCTCAAATTATTTTCCCCCTGGATGGTTTGTCCTTGGGGTTTCGCCTGCCATATAAGTTCTGTTATACTCACAGACATTAATTTAACAGTTTTAGAAACTTTAGAGTGTTTTCTATCAAATTATATGCATATCCTAGCTTCTGGGCCTGAGTAACAGGCAGTTTACTTTGGGCACGCTTTTCATCCGGAGGTGAAAATACTGCCCCCTACCCAAGAGAGGTTAACGTTATGAGGTACGCTATCTTTGAGCGGTCTGAGGGGAAGGAAGAAGAATTGGTAATTTAGGTAATTTATCTGTTTTATATGAGCTTGCATAGACTGAGGTGGGAGATAGGTAATTTATCTGTTTTATATGAGCTTGCATAGACTGAGGTGGGAGGGGTCCCACCTCAGTCTATGCGAGCTCATATATAACAGATAAATTACCTATCCTGGGGTTAGGGGTTGGCTTTAAAAGGTTGAAATTGCAAACAAGTGTGCGTTTTACAATTGTGATGGCTTAACACCAGCCAGAAACAGAGTACATAGTCTTTCTTGCTCATCTTTATCTATGGTGCCAATCATTTTGGATCTGACTGTTGAAGAGCAACTTCAAATGTAAAGTGACCCTTGCTCCATAGACATTAGCCAACAGCCTATATCAGAATATTGCTTGTGAAACTTCTCACTGCTAGTATCTGACTGCTAGAGGAGGAACATTCAAATGTGTTCAAGTGTTGTTATCTCTTGGCATGGGTCATGCCAGCTCTGATTATGACCTTTCCCAGGTGGCCTATCTACTCTGAATGGAGATAGTCAGTAATCAAATTTTATGTTAAAAAAATATTTTGTAATTATTTTCCCAACCTTTCGGGATACAACGTTTTCTTTAATTATCATATTTGACATTTTATGCAAGCTCTGCCATTCACTATGAACCTGTTTTGGGTGTACTGTAGATTAATTTCCTGAAAATGAACATATAACCTTTTAAAGTGTGGCCTATGGCTCCTGGAAAAAGTGTACCTATTTCTATAAAATCATATCTCATATATGGGGAACCCCTTGCTTTCCATTTAAGACCGATGCATCACAAAGCATTTTTGCTTTTTTGCAATAACTCCAAGCAATAAATATGCTTATGCAGAAATGGGTCAGTAGCATTTCAGAATGTACCCTGAGTTCAACATTATTTTCATAAAAAAGTGTGACCTACTTACTTCTAACAGAGATTAAACACTGTGGTTGCAGGTGTAGAGGTCAACTTGAAGCATTGTTCTATAACTCATTCTGCCTTCCCTTAAACGGTTATTTTCCTCAACGCAATTTAATCAAATGATAAATATTATTTAATCCATCTCTTCCTGGGGAAACACCTGCCCAATATACCACTGTACCTTTCAGATTGCAGCATAAAAAAAACTCCCTATAATTGCTGTCCAAAACAATGCAAAACATAAAAAGTCCAAAAGCAGAATAGAGTGTAGGGGCTGTGCTTTAACAAAGTGGGTGGGGTTATATCAATGCCCCAGGACTACCTGGCTGTCCCCAGTCCACCTGGTTGTGCTGCTGCTCCAGTTTCAACTGTTCTGCCTGTGGCTATGGAACCCTGATCTGTTCACCGGACGTGCTACCTTCTCCCGGACCGGCTGTTTTCGACTCTCTCTCTCTACCGCACTTTCTGTCTCTAACTCTGAATGCTTGGCAACTAACAACTCCTGAGGAGTAAATGTTATTATTATTTGACCCTGCTGGTCATCTATGAACGTTTGAACATCTTGGCCATGTACTGTTATAATCTCAACCCGGCACAGCCAGAAGGGGACTGGCCACCCCTCAGAGCCTGGTCCTCACTAGGTTTCTTCCTAGGTTCCTGCCTTTCTAGGGAGTTTTTCCTAGCCACCGTGCTTCTACATCTGCATTGCTTGCTGTTTTGGGTTTTAGACTGGGTTTCTGTATAGCACTTTGTGACATGGGCTTATGTAAAAAGGGCTTTATAAATACATTTGATTGATTAGTAGTGTTGGGGTTAAGGTATGCAGACACAAACCCATTACCTGATAACTTGTTGTTCGAAAGGTTGACCTTTACATGTATTAAAGGCCCTAGGCAGATCATAGCGACAAAACTTGACGCCCCCAATTCATTAATTTTCCCGTTTGTTCACTTAAAATGGCTCTGTGCTTGTACCTGTTTGTTCAGCAGCGATTGAGTCATTGAAATGCAACTGGCTTGTGGGGAAACAGAGATACATCAATTATTTTACCAGGAAGAGCCTTCTAAAAATCCAATCAATAGTACATCCTTCTGTTTTGAGTTCAGACCTGAGATCCATGGCCAGGTCACAAATGGCTTAGTTTAAATTAGATTAGAAGATGTGGACCTGGGATACCCCGCAAAAGGATAAGAGAGTATAAGAGAAGTCAATTTAATGCAGCAAACTGTTTTTCATTAGGCAGCAAAGTCCCCATCTTTTTCCCCCCACTCAAATACCTAAGGTTTCCATGGTCACCACATTCAGCACTACTGAAATAGCCAGTGTTACCTGAGTTTACACTATCAACCAGGCCCACTGTCTGTCGCTGAAATACCCATGATGACCACAGCCACTGTATCCATTAGTGCTAATATAGCCATGGTTTAACATTGTTCCTGTGGCCAGTTTCTGCAGTGTCATCATCCTCTCTGCACTGCAGTGCTCATTTATAAACTCCAGACAATCCAGATTTCCAGCATCAGAGCTAATTTATCACCTCTTCACTAGTACTCTACACGGAGCAGGGGATAGTAGGGCATAGCAGAGGTCTGACTGACTTCCAAATAGAGTGTCAGCCTAGCAAATAGAAAACACATAGCTTTAACCCTAAAAGCACCAACATACACTGAGTGTATAAAACATTAGGAACACATTAGGAACACCACCTAATATTGAGTTGCACCTCCCTTAGCCCTCAGAACAGCCTCAATTCGTCAGAGCGTGGACTCTACAAGGTGTCGAAAGCATTCCACAGGGATGCTGGCCCATGCTGACGCCAACACTTCCCACAGTTGTGTCAAGTTGGCTGGATGTCCTTTGGGTGGTGGACCATTCTTGATACAGGGGAAACTGTTGAGTGTGAAAATTCCAGTAGCGTTGCAGCTCTTGACACACTCAAACCGGTGCCCCTGGAACCTACTACCATACCCCGTTCAAAGGCACTTAAATATTTTGTCTTGCCCATTCACCCTCTGAATGACATACACAATCAATGTCTCAATTGTCTAAAGGCCTAAAAAGAATGATTTTCGTCTCATCCCCATCATCTACACATATTGAAGTGGATTTAACAGGTGATACCAATAAGGGATGATAGGATTCACCTGTTCAGCCTGTGTCATATTCCTATTGTTTTGTACGCTCAATATATTTTGACCCCTAAAAGCACCAACGAGGGTAATGGAATTGATTAAAAAAAATTAAAAACTTTTATTAACCTTTTGTAAAAGTCACCCCTCACTAAAAACCAAAATGCGCACCTGTCACGTTCCTGACCTGTTTTCCTTTGTCTTGTATTTATTTTAGTTGGTTGGCGTGAGTTGAGTTTAGTTGGCGCGAGTTGGGTGGGTTGGTCTATGGTTGATTTTCTATGTTGGGATTTGGTGTTCGGCCTGGTATGATTCTCAATCAGAGACAGCTGTCAATCGTTGTCCCTGATTGAGAATCATACTTAGGCAGCCTGGGTTTCACTTGTGTTTTTGTGGGTGTTTGTTCCTGTGACTGTGTTTGGGCCACACAGGACTGTTTCGGGTTTGTCACATTTGTTGGTTTTGTATTTTGAAGTGTTTTGTTGATTTTTTCATTAAATAATGAACACTAACTACTCTGCATCTTGGTCCGATCCATGCTCCTCCTCGTCTGAGGAGGAGAACGACTACGACAGCCGTTACAGCACCACACAAGTGGGACCGATCTTTCGTACATAAAAAAAAGAATACATGGACTTAAATTCCCCAAAATAACACATTCACAGTCAAATCTTCTGTCATCAAGAAGTGCTTTGAGAGACTATTCAAGGATCATATCACCTCCACCTCACCCTAGACCCACTTCAATTTGCTTACTGCCCCAATAGGTCCACAGACGATGCAAAGCGCGCCAGTATCTCTCACATAACTAGAATGAGATTCACTTTCTATGATCTCTCTCCCTCTCTGCTCCGATAGACATGAGCCTGAACTCTCAACTCTCAAGCATGGCACTTAATCATTTATTAGACTCTATGCTGTAGGCCACCAACATTTTTGATCAACTTCGAAATATTGTTTTACAAAAGAGAGAGAGAGGCTTTTGGCACAAGCGCATCGGCCATCACCAGTGAGTGAGCTGTGCATCATTGAGTGAGTCAGTGAAACTGGAAAGCATTGTTAGGACTATAATTTCCTCCTCATATTGTAGTCTGCAATATGAGTCTCCACACACCTAGGCCTAGGCTATTGATGGATTTATAGACAAGGTCTTTTTTATTTATCTCTGATTCTCAATTTGTCATTATCAAAGTTGCCTGCCATTTTGATCATTTGTGTGGTATTAACAAAGATTCTGCCAAAGTCTCCAGTCATGTAAAAATACGTAGAATTGCACTAAATGCGTTTATAAAATACCAACATTTTCCCAGAAATTATGCCACTAAAAATGTACCCCATGTGTGCAACTTCTGTAAGTGCCTCTACTCTACTGCTCTATGCCACTATGCAAATATTATGATATGAATGCAATGCTTTATTATAAAGGAGATATTTATTTTTATGCATTCCGGTACCTCAGAACTTCCCATGTCACCCCACTCTTGTGCTCACTGTTTGTTTTGGCAATTCCCGATTTACAATTTAAGCACTTACAATCACATGCAATGAGGGTTGATAAAGCAGTTCAAGGACGGCTTGACACAGGCATAAAGAAAATCCCTTTGCGGTCACTTTGAGGAGCACCCCACAAGCGTTGAGCCAGGACATCTGTGCTGCACCTATTGCCATACATCATGTTCATATTCATCTGAGTTATTACAAGAATATGTTTGCATTGCAGGGAAATGTAGAGCAGTAGGACCTGGGGACAAAACTTTGATGATCAGGGAGGGACATGTTAGAGGAGTACAGGAGCCATTTGTTTAAAGGCACAGCACATCTCTACACTAGCAAGGCAACCTGTACTGGATTTAGCACTGAACTGAGGTGGAAGTTGAACACAGTGCACACATATTTGACAAGGCCTACATTGTCAAACTTCCAGTATTCAGATTACAACATGCAAGAGAAAGTCTGCACATCATCAGTGAAGTTTTTGATGACATTGAGAGTATAGAGCCTACTTCCCATCAGGATAGATTCACTGAGCTAGATGTTGATTACATTGGTTATTTTGAAAAGGAAGATTAGAACTTTGAGACACCACAGCAGATCCGACTTGGATAGATAAATAAAAGGGATACTTTCAAATGTGGCACCACTGGTCAGCAGTAGGCCACTAGAAGCTGTTATAACACAACTGTCAATTTATGGTTGGCATACAGTGCCTTCAGAAAGTATTCACACCCCTTGACTTTTTACACATTTTGTTGTGTTACAGCCTGCATTTATAATTGATTAACTTGAGATGTGTCTCTGGCCTACACACAATACCCCATAACGTCAAAGTGGATTTAGGTTTTTCTAAATGTTTACAAATTCATCAAAAATGAAAACCCCTTTGTTATGACAAGCCTAAATAAGTTCAGGAGTAAAAATGTGTATAATTTTAAACATGATTTTATCATTAAACTAGGCGAGACCCAAATACAGACACAAGAGGCAGATGGTTGGAATTTAAGATGTTTAATAAATCCAAAGGGAATAGGCAAGAGAATGGTCGTGGACAGGCAAAAGGTCAAAACTAGATCGGAGTCCAGGAGGTACAGAGTGGCAGGCAGGCTCGAGGTCAGGGCAGGCCAAATGGTCAGGCAGGCGGGTACAGAGTCCAGAACAGGCAAGGGTCAAAACCGGGAGGACTAGAATAAGGAGAAAAGGCATTGCAGGAAAACTGGAAAAACCGCTGGTAGGCTTGGACATACAAGACAAACTGGCACAGAGAGACAGGAAACACAGGGATAAATACACAGAGGAAAACAAGCGACACCTGGAGGGGGTGGAGGCAATAACGAGGACAGGTGAAACAGATCAGGGTGTGTCAGATTTTTTAATGACTAACTTATCTCTGTACCTCACACATACAAGTATCCGTAAGGTCCCTAAGTCGAGCACTGCATTTCATACATGTATTCAACCACAAAGACCAGGGAGGTTTTCCAATGTCTTACAAAGAAGTGAACCTATTGGTAGATGGGTAAAAATGAAATAAAAAGCAGACATTGAATATGAAGTTATTACTTACACTTTGGATAGTGTATTAATACACCCAGTCACTACAAAAATACAAGCGTCCTTCCTAAAACAGTTGCCGGAGAGGAAGGAAACCGCTCAGGGATTTCACCATGAGGCCAATGGGGACTTTAAAACAGTTAGGATTTACTGGCTGCCATAGAAGAAAACTGAGGATGGATCAAAAACATTGTAGTTACTCCACAATACTAACCTAAATGACAGAGTGAAAATATGGAAACCTGTACAAAAAATACAGCAAAGAAATAAATGTTATGTCTTGAATAGAAAGCGTTATATTTGTGTCAAATCGAAAACAATACATCACTGAGTACCACTCTTCATATTTTCAAGCATGGTGGTGACTGCATCATGTTATGGGTATGCTTGTCATCGACAAGGACTAGCAAGTTTTTTGGGATAAAAATACAGGGAATAGAGCTAAGCACATGCAAAATCCTAGAGGAAAACCTGGTTCAGTCTGCTTTCCAGCAGACACTTGGAGACAAATTAACCTTTCAGCAGAACAATATCCTAAAACACAATGCCAAATATACACTGGAGTTGCTTATCAAATGACATTGAATGTCAATGAGTGGCTTAATTACAGTTTTGACTTAAATCAGCTTGAAAATCTATTGCAAGACTCACAGCTGTAATCGTTGCCAAAGGTGATTCTAACATGCATTGACTCAGGGGTGTGAATAGTTATGTAAATAACATATTTCTGTATTTCATTTTCAATACATTTGCAAAAATGTATAAAAACATGTCTTCATGTGGTCATAATGGGGTATTGTGTGTGGATGGGTCAGAAATAATATACACTACCGTTCAAAAGTTTGGGGTCACTAAGAAATGTCCTTGTTTTTGAAAGAAAATCACATTTGTTCTCCATTAAAATAACATCAAATTGATCAGAAATACAGTGTAGACATTGTTAATGTTGTAAATGACTATTGTAGTTGGAAAGGGCAGAATTTTTATGGAATATCTACATAGGAGAACCGAGGCCCATTATCAGCAACCATCACGCCTGTGTTCCAATAGCACATTGTGTTAGCTAATCCAAGTTTATAATTTTAAAAGGCTAATTTATCATTAGAAAAACCTTTTGCAATTATGTTAGCACAGCTGAAAACTGTTGGCCTGATTAAAGAAGCAATAAAATTAGCCTTCTTTAGACTAGTTGATATCTGGATTTGTGGGTTTGATTACAGGCTCAAAATTGCCAGAAACAAAGCACTTTCTTCTGAAACTCATCAGTCTATTCTTGTTCTGAGACATGAAGGCTATTGCATGCTAGAAATTGCCAAGAAACTGAAGATCTCGTACAACGCTGTGTACTACTCCCTTGACAGAACAGCGCAAACTGTCTCTAACCAGAATAGAAAGAGGAGTGGAAGGCTCCGGTGCACAACTGAGCAGAGGACAAGTACATTAGTGTGTCTACTTTGAGAAACAGACCCCTCACAAGTCCTCAACTGGCAGCTTCATTAAATAGTACCCCAAAAGACCAGTCTCAACATCAACAGTGAAGAGGCGACTCCGGGATGCTGGCCTTCTAGGCAGAGTTGCAAAGAAAATGCCATATCTCAGACTGGCCAATAAAAATGAAAAATGAACATGGGCAAAAGAACAGACACTGGACTGAGGAACTCTGCCTAGAAGGCCAGCATCCCGGAGTCGCCTCTTCACTGTTGATGAGCTAACACAACGTGCCATTGGACCACAGGAGTGATGGTTGCTGATAACGGGCCTCTGTACGCCTATGTAGATTTTCCATTAAAAATCTGCTGTTTCCAGCTGCAATAGTAATTTACAACGTTAACAATGTATTACACCGTATTTCTGAACAATTTTATGTTATTTTAATGAACAAAAAATTGTCTTTTCTTCCAAAAACAACTAAGTGACTACAAACTTTTGAACGGTAATGTATATTTAATCCATGTTGAATTCAGGCTGTAATACAACAACATGTGGAATAAGTCAATGGGGTATGAATACTTTCAGAAGGTACTGTAATTATTTAGTTGAATGACTGCTCAGAAATGAGACTGTGTTACTATCGCTGTATGTTCGTAATTGTTACTTGTTGTTACGAGTAAAACTGTCAAAACTGTAGCTCCAAACTGTCAATGGTAATGTTTAATGTCAACTGTTAACATTGTGGATGTCAAATAATGATGCAATCATCAAGAACCATAAGTCAAAGTTAGATTTGTACTTTATTACAGTAGAAAACAGAACAATGATACTTGAACAGTTATACAGACAAAAGTAAATAGCCTACAATTATAGATAAATAAAATATTGACTGTGACCACGTTAGTTGACATACTCCTGCTCATTATCATTATGCTCATCCATAGCATCCCAAACATAATCAATGGGTTACATGTCTGGTGAGTATGCCGGCCATGGAAGAACTGCAACATTTTCAGCTTCCAGGAGTTGTGTACATATCCTTGCGACTTGGGGCTGTGCATTATCATGCTGAAACATGAGGTCATAGCAGTGGATGAATGGCACGACAATGGTCCTCAGGATCTCATTACGATACGTTTGTGCATTCAAATTCCATTGACAAAATTGAATTGTGTTCATTGTCCGTAGCTTATGCCTACCCATACCCCCACCGCCACCATGGGGCACTATGTTCACAACGTTGACATCAGCAAACCGCTCGCCCACACAAAGCCATACACGCGGTCTGGCATCTGCCTGTTACAGTTTAAACCGGGATTCATCCATGAAGAGCACACTTCTCCAGCGTGCCAGTGGCCATCGAAGGTGAGCATTTACCCACTGAAGTAGGTTCCTGAAGACGAACTGCAGTCAGGTCAAGACCCTGGTGAGGACGACGAGCACGCAGATAAGCTTCGCTATGATGGTTTCTGACAGTTTGTGCAGACATTCTTTGGTTGTGCAAACCCATATTTTTATCAGTTGTCCAGGTGGCTGTTCTCAGACGATCCTGCTGGTGAAGAAGCCGGATGTGGAGGTACTGGGCTGGTGTGGTTGCACGTGGTCTGCGGTTGTGTGGCCGGATGGATGTACTGCCAAATTCACTAAAACAACATTGGAGGCGGCTTATGGTAGAGAAATTAACATGAAATTATCTTACAACAGCTCTTGTAGACATTCCTGCAGTCAGCATGCCAATTGCATGGTCCTTCAAAACTTGAGACATCTGTGGCATTGTGTTGTGTGACAAAACTGCACATTTCTAAGTGGCCTTTTATTATCCCCAGCACAAGGTGCACCTGTGTAATGATCATGCTGTTTATTCAGCTTCTTGATATACCACACCTGTCAGTGTGGTATATCTTGGCAACAAGAAATGCTAACTAACAGGGATGTGAACAAATTTGTGCACCAAATTTGAGAGAAATAAGCTTTTTTTGTGAGTATAAAAAATGTCTGGGATCTTTTATTTCAGCTCATGAAACGTGGGGCCAACAATTTACATTTGCGATTATATTTTTGTTCAGTGTAACTTCTAACCTCTTGGATTAGATGGCTAGTGAAAAATGACCTGAAAGATAAAGCAAAGGGTTTATTTGTAATTATACAATGGGTGGGTCTAATCCTGAATGCTGATTGGTTAAAACCGCATTCCAACCGGTGTCTATTCCACAAGTTACCACCTGCTAAATCTATGACTTTAATATGCCTATTTACTCTGTTCCATGTGACTGCGCAATCCACTGTCTCATCAGCCCAGCCAAGAAATTTATAAATTTGATCTCCACTATAAAAAGCATCTAGACATTATCTCACATTTATTTTAGATTAATATCTAGTTTTGTATAAACCTTGCTGTCTGTCTATCTGACATTTTCAACATTGTTTCAATATTCAAATTCGATCTCCAGCTATCCTATAGTAATGAACGTGTTGGGAGTCGGGACGAGACAGACCGGCAGGCAGCTTTTCTCAGCCAGTCGAAATCATGAATCAACTGGCATAATTTTTGAAAATATATACAAAGAAATGTCAATTGAAAAAAGGTCAAAAGAAACGAAGTGCAGCTAGTTCGCAGTATTTCCAGCTTCAGTTTGAGGTGATTGTGTTAGCAGTGTTGTTGGCTAGCTCCTCTGAACAAAAGTGTCCTGGCGAGTGAGCAAATGTTCTAATCTTCTTGCTGTTATTCTGGCTGCACTTTTTGACGTGACTGTAAGTTAGCCGTAGTTGGCTAGCTAGCAAGCAAGGGATAAGAATGTTGCCAGCAAGTATGGCAATGGAACATTTAGAAAGATTGACTGGGTTGCGTCCATAGATAGAGAATAAAAAGACTGAACGACTGAGTCTCATCTCTAGTAACCAAAGCGATAGAATGAATGACCATCCAGCTTGAGTAGCAACCCTAAATTTGTGTCAGGACTGTATCTTGTGGAAGGATGAAATAGTATGAATAAATACATCAAAATAACGTTTTTAATAAAAATATCTAAATCATTATTGGAATATGTTGGTAACCCGTTGTATAAAAGTGATAATGCCATCGAAGCCTGTGTTTGGAGAATATATTGGCACTGTTTGCCGGCCATCGACACCATTCTGTTAACTTCTGGCCAATCTTTGGACACTGTGTTAACTAACCTCCAGACGAGCTTCAATGCCATACAACTCTCCTTCCGTGGCCTCCAACTGCTCTTAAATACAAGTAAAACTAAATGCATGCTCTTCAACCAAACGCTGCCCGCACCTGCCCGCCCGTCCAGCATCACTACTCTGGACGGTTCTGACTTAGAATATGTGGACAACTTCAAATACCTAGATGTCTGGCTAGACTGTAAACTCTCCTTCCAGACTCACATTTAGCATCTCCAATCCAAAATTAAATCTAGAATTGGCTAAATCTAGAATTGGCTATTTCGCAACAAAGCATCCTTCAGTCATGCTGCCAAACATACCCTCGTAAAACTGACCATCCTACCGATCCTCGACTTCGGCGATGTCATTTACAAAATAGCCTCCAACACTCTACTCAATAAATTGGATGCAGTCTATCACAGTCCCATCCGTTTTGTCACCAAAGCCCCATATACTACCCACCACTGCGACCTGTACCCTCTTGTTGGCTGGCCCTCGCTTCATATTTGTCGCCAAACCCACTGGCTCCAGGTCATCTACAAGTCTTTGCCAGGTAAACCCCCACCTTATCTCAGCTCACTGGTCACCATAGCAGCACCCACCCGTAGCACGCGCTCCAGCAGGTATATCTCACTGGTCACCTCCAAAGCCAATTCCTCCTTTGGCTGCCTTTTTTCCAGTTCTCTGCTGCCAATGACTGGAACTAACTGCAAAAATCATTGAAGCTGGAGACTCATATCTCCCTCACTAGCTTTAAGCACCAGCTGTCAGAGCAGCTCACAGATCACTGCACCTGTACATAGCACATCTGTAAATAGCCCATCCAACTACCTCATCCCAATACTGTATTTATTTATTTATCTTGCTACTTTGCACCCCAGTATTTCTACTTGCACATTCATCTTCTGCACATCTATTCACTCCAGTATTTAATTGGTATATTGTAATTACTTCGCCACCATGGCCTATTTATTGCCTTACCTCCCCTATCTTACCTCATTTGCACACACTGTACATAGACTTTTTCTACTGTATTATTGACTGTATGTTTGTTTATTCCATGTGTAACTCTGTGTTGTTGTATGTGTCGAACTGCTTTGCTTTATCTTGGCCAGGTCGCAGTTGTAAATGAGAACTTGTTCTCAACTAGTCTACCTGGTTAAATAAAATAAAATAAAATTGAGCCTAACAATTCCCGTGCCAACATATCCTCCAAACACCGGCTTCAAGGGCATTATCAATTAATTAGGCTTAAATGTCTCATAACGTGCTTAACATTGTGATTAACTATACATACTGATATGTATTTTGTATGCTGTGACATACTGTGTTGGGAATGCCACAAGGTGTTGCTGTCCCTCTCTCATCTTCACCATCTAACACCTCACACCACTGTCCATCCCCATACCCTCTTCTACATTCTAAGGGTCTTAAACTGTGGCTCCTAGCTGTAACTTTCTTCACTTTCCCCAAGAAATGGTGACATTCCCAACTACCCAATCAGATGTAGTATTCTTATCTGGCCACGCCCTCCTGCTTGTGCAGGTGTAGGGTAAAGTTGCGCCGAGACACTGATCTTGGTTCAGATTTGCTTTTCCCACACTAATGGTTAAGGTTAGGATTAAGGGAGGGGAACCTGATTTTAGATCTGTAACTAGGGGAAACTTCATCCTGGAGTGCCTCACAGTGACTCATTGGTTTTACTCCAAGTGAACATTTCTGATGGTTAGCGTGGACAGAAAACCACCTCATTCACATATGTGTTCTGGCAATAAAGTTTCCTTTATGAGAGCTGCTCTCCTCTAAAAAATGAGACTGTTTTAAATAAGTTTGAAATGCATTGTTTTCAACAAAATCATGCAGCCAGCCACTGCGAAATGTAACCAATCTCAAACACATATACACAGAGATGCAAGGGCTGACAGTCCATTCGATTGACATGATATTTAAATAGTCTATAGAAGCATAGTACATCTACATATACTCAAATAACAAAACAAACAGAACTAATGAAATTGACAATGTTGGATTTGGACTGACAAGATGTAATACTGTTGTAGGCTACTTAAGTGGTATTCTTCTAGAATCATTGTGTAGATTTTAGCTGTAATATTTTTAAATCACGGTTGAAATCATGAATAGTCCCACATTGAGCAGATTAACTTTGCAGTGTGTTCTGTTTCACAGCCGCATGCAATTTACTGTACCTCCGTCAGACTACGCCGGATGGATGGCCTTGACAACTTGGTCCGAACTGGAGTTGGGTGATTAGGACAACTTTTTTAGAGCCCTTGGGGTCGTTGAAGGTGTTGGCTCTGGTACCGTTTGTCAGCTGTTGAAGTTGTTGGTTCGACATTGGGACTTGTTTTCTTCTGCTTCTTGACATCTTTTAAAAATGCTGAAATCCTGTTCTACTCTACCAACCAAGCGAAGGCACTTGATGCAAATTCTGATTGATGTTTCTGGAACTTGAGACAATGTTAATCTTAATTATATTAGTCATTCGTAAAAACAAATCTAATTTGCTGCATTTGTTGGATTAAATATTTTCTTGGTGTTCGCTAAGGTGCCTTTAATGCGCACATTGTCGTGAAAGACGGCAAGAATCGTGTACAGACACTCTAACTAGTTAGTTACACTGATCTGCTTGCTTGACAACTGCTGTTAGCATTGATGTTGTTAACATACATAGAACAGACGCATGTACAGAAATTGTGCTCTGGTACTACATCATATAGTTTGTTTGTCTGGTTGAAGGTTGATCAAATCGCATGCAAAATAATTTTGCTCATCGCCCATTGCAATGCCCCTAGTTCAAACAGTTTGAATCACAGCACTGCCAGACTGTATCCGTGCAGCGAACCATATATGGAATTGTGAGATCAGGCGGCTTTGCGAGGCTAGCTACAGGTACCAGCGGAAGGAGAATAAGAAGTATGTAAGATTTGTAAAGTTGTTATTGTATTCAGCAAGCACATCTAAAAATAAGTATATTGGATTATTATTATGAATATGAATTATATTAGTATGTGCACCACGTGAAAAAAAGCTAAGACTATATAACAAGGAGACCCAAGCATACCCAGAGTTAATGCCAGAATTGGGACTTGAGCAATGTGTAGCCATGCAGTGTTGTTTATAATTTAGTGACAAGAGAAGAAGTAAACATATGTGACAGCCCACGAATCAGGTTTCCACACAATGTTTGTCCATCTGGAACAAAAACCTTCATTAGCGGTTTAACATAGTCATTAGTTTCAGATAAAACCCAACATCCACTCCTCTCATAGAACACAACAGCTACAGACATCCCCATCCTTTCAACTACAGTTTGGTGTAGATTATTTAACAAGTTATTTTATAGAAGTTTGATATTTAATCAGAACAGCAATGATTGAAGCTGGTTTGTTTTCTAAGAACTGCGTGTGCATGGGATTCCACAAGTCCATGTCCTTGGTTGGCCTGCATTTCACTTCCTATCAGTTTAACTTGGACCTTTATTTTGGTAGATTTGACTCAGTTTAGCTCTCATCCACAATGTCCTTTTGATGCCAAATCTTCATATTCTGCTAAGTGGAAAATAACTCAATAGTGAACTGTCTCTGGAACGAAGTCAGCACTGAGCACAAAAATCAACATTATTTTGTTGCCAAACTGTGACAGGAGATGTTCATCATATTAGTGTGTTCTTCCAAGTAGATTAGTAATGCATTAATCGTGTTAGCTGATGAAGAGGAACATGGGGGAAAGAAAGGCTACAGCCAACATCAGGAACAAAACAAACACGTTGTCACGTTCCTGACCTGTTTTCTGTTGTTTTGTATGTGTTAGTCGGTCAGGGCGTGAGTGTGGGTGGGCATTTCTATGTTATGTGTTTCTATGTTGGTAAATGGGTGACCTGATATGGTTCTCAATTAGAGGCAGGTGGTTTTCATCTCCTCTGATTGAGAACCATATTAAGGTAGGTGGTTTCACATTGTTTGTTTGTGGGTGATTGTCGCTGTGTCTGTGTTTATTTGCACCACACAGTACTGTCTCGTCTCGTTCGTTCGTTCCTGTTCATGCGTGCTTCGTTATATGTAGTTTGCATGTTCAGGTTAGTCTACGTTGTTTGTTTGTTATTTTGTAAATATTCAAGTATAGTTCGCACCTTAAGGGGGGGGTTATGTCTGGCCTTAGTATTCTTTGTTTTCTTAATTATTTTGGTTAGGTCAGGGTGTGACATGGGGAATGTATGTGGTTTTTGTAGTGTCTAGGGTGGTTGTAAGGTTTAGGGGGTTTATTAGAGTAGTTGGGTTTATGTTTAGTATAGTAGTCTAGCTGTGTCTATGGTTGAGTGTAGGTATCTAGGAAAGTCTATGGTTGCCTGAATTGGGTCTCAATTAGAGACAGCTGGTTATTGTTGTCTCTGATTGGGAGCCATATTTAAGGCAACCATAGGCTTTAGCTGTTTGTGGGGAATTGTCTATGTTGAACGTTTGTAGCCTGTGTGTGTGCACTACGTTTATAGCTTCACGGTCGTTTGTTGTTTTTGTATAGTTTGTAATAGTGTTTCGTTTCATGTTCATCTTCGTAGTAAAATAAAAGAAGATGGCTTATTTTCCACATGCTGCGTTTTGGTCCGTCTCTCCTCCACACGATCGTGACACACGTAGGATGTTACTCTAACTTATGCATATAGTTACTCTAACTAGCCTTTAGCGCAAGTTCTCTAACAATATATTTTGTTTTTAATGCAAAGCATGTTTTGAAGTTATATTGAGAGCATTCTGTACTTTTGATGCTGGCCTAATACATTGACAATGGCGCTCTGCTATATTATTTGTCTTTCCCTGTGGTTAGATGGACCTCCTTTCGTCCTTACAATGTTTAACAATGTCCCAGTAATGTATTCAGTGAAAGAGACAAAATGGACTGTTGAAATTAGAAGTATAATGCTGGTGTTATACATAATATATGCAGATAAATATTATTATCATCCAACAGTAATTGGATTAGTAATTAGACAGTAACATTTACATGTATTTCATAACCAGTTATAACAAACCAGTGGGGAACTATTAGTACCTTCTACAAATTCAGAGAAGGCCTAAGGATTTATAAAATGAATACACATTTGAAATTAAAATGTCATTTTTAAATTGTAAAAAAACTTGAGCTAGTTAAGTTAGCCATTGGCTAAGCCCTCAGAAGCTATACAGAAGGCATCTGCCATTCAACTGTATTAGGGCAGAATTTTGGCGTGACAGAGAAATCAACTAATCTGGTCGGCATTCGGCCATGATTTCCTACAAGTTTAGATAGCTGGCTAGACTAACTTACCAATCAAAAAATGTTAGCTGACATGGCTAATTGAGTGACTGTCAGTGACAGACATACCGTGCATTCGAAAAGTATTCAAACCCCTTGAATTTTTCCAGATTTTGTTATGTTACAGCCTTATTCAAAAATGGATTAAATTAATATTTTTCCTTCGTAGCCTGTGCCATGAAAAGGCACGGGATACGAAGCCAAAAACAAAGACGTATACAAAAACACAACCCAAACAAAAGAGCGAGGTTAAACCACTAATAAATAGACGGCACGAGACCCGTAATAACAATGCACAGGACGAGACCCATAAACAATGCACGGGACGAGACCCGTAATAACAATTGCACAATACTACACAGGACGAGACCCGTAATAGCGAGTACGCAATACATGCAGCATGAAAGCTGAAACAACAAAGCACAGGTACTCACAAGACCAACGGCCATGGGAACAATAACCGACAAGACAATGGTGAACAGAGGGCACATATATACAATTACTAATCAGGGGGAATGGGAACCAGATGTGCGTAATGAAAGAGTTCAATGACTCCTAGAGGTCGGTAATGTTGACCTCCGGAACTGGTGCACGGAATGAGCAACAGTACCGGGGGGATCCGTGACAGAAATTCTTACTTACAAGCCCTTAACCAACAGTGCAGTTCAAAAAAGAGTTAAGCAAACATTTACCAAATAAACTAAAGTAAAAAATACTCATAAAAAGTAACACAATAAAATAACAATAGCGCCATATATAGTGTGTACCAAGACCGAATCAATGTGCGGGGGTACAGGTTAGTCGAGGTAATTTGAACATGTAGGTAGGGGTGAAGTGACTATGCGTTGATAATAAACAGGGAGTAGCAGCAGTGTGCAAAACAAATGGAGGGAGGGGGTGTCAATGTAAATATTCCGGTGGCCATTTGATTAATTATTCCATCAGTCTTATGGCTTGGGGGTAGAAGCTATTATATGGGGACCCATGCCAAATCTTTTCAGTCTCCTGAGGGTGAAAGGTGTTGTCGTGCCCTCTTCTCGGCTGTCTTGGTGTGTTTGGACCATGATAGTTTGTTGGTGATGTGGACACCAAGGAACTTGAAACTCTCGACCTGCTCCACTACAGCTCCATTGTCTTGCTCACATTGAGGGAGAGGTTGTTGTCCTGGCATCACACTGCCAGTTCTCTGACCTCCTCCCTATAGGCTGTCTCATTGTTGTCGGTGATCAGGCCTACCACTGTTGTGTTGTCAGCAAATTTAATGATGGTGTTGGAGTCGTGTTTGGCCATGCAGTCATGGGTGAACAGGGAGTACAGGAGGTGACAAAGCACACACCCCTGAGGGGCCCCAGTTTTGACGATCAGAGTGGCAGACGTGTTGTTGCCTAACCTTACCAATGGGGGCAGCCTGTCAGGAAGTCCATGATCCAGTTGCAGAGGGAGGTGTTTATTCCCAGGGTCCTTAGCTTAGTGATGCGCTTCATGGGCATTATGGTGTTGAACACTGAGCTGTAGTCAATTAACAGCATTCTCACATAGGTATTCCTTTTGTCCAGGAGGGAAAGGGCAGTGTGGAGTGCGATTAAGATTGTGTCATCTGTGAATCTGTTGGGGAGGTATGTAAATTGGAGTGGGTATAGGGTATCCGGGATGATGCTGTTGATGAGAACCATGACCAGCCTTTCAAAGCACTTCATGGCAACTGACGTGAGTGCTACGGGAAGGTAATCATTTAGGCAGTTTACCTTCGCTTCTTTGGGCACAAGGACTATGGTGCTCTGCTTGAAACATGTAGGTATTACAGACTCGGTCAGGGAGAGGTTGAAAACGTAAGTAAAAACTCTTGCCAGTTGGTTCGCGCATGCTTTGAGAACACGTCCTGGTAATCCTTCTGGCCCCGCGGTTTTGTGAATGTTGACCTGTTTAAACTGTCTTGCTCACATTGGCTACCGAGAGCGTTATCACACAGTCGTCCGGAACAGCTGGTGCTCTCATGCATGCTTCAGTGTTGCTTGCTTCGAAGTGAGCATAAAAGGCATTTAGCTCATCTGTTAGGCTCGCTTCACTGGGCAGCTTGCGGCTGGGTTTCCCTTTGTAGTCTAATGGTTTACAAGCCCTGCCACATCCGACGAGCATCAGAGCCTGTGTAGTAGGACTCAATCTTAATCCTGTATTGACGCTTTGCCTGATTTATGGTTTGTTTGAGGGCATAGCGGATTTCTTAGAAGCGTCCGGATTAGTGTCCCGCTCCTTTAAAGGGGCAGCTCTAGCTTTTAGCTCGATGCGGATGTTGCCTGTAATCATGGCATCTGGTTGGGATATGTATGTACGGTCACTATGGGGACAATGTCGTCGGTGCACTTATTGATGAAGCCGATGACTGCGGTAGTATATTCCTCAATGCCATTGGATGAATATCGGAAAACTTCCAGTTTGTGCTAGCAAAACAGTCCTGTAGCATAGCATTTGCATCATCTGACTACTTCCTTATTGAGCTAGTCACTGATACTTCCTGCTTTAGTTTTTGCTTGTAAGCAGAAATCAGAAGGATAGAATTATGGTCAGATTTGCCAAATGGAGGGCGGGGGATAACTTTGCATGCATCTCTGTGTGTGGAGTAAAGGTGGTATAGAGTTTTTTTCCCCTCTAGTTGCACATGTGACATGCTGGTAGAAATGAGGTAAAAAGGATTTAAGTTTCCCTGCATTAAAGTCCACAGCCACTAGGAGCAGCGCTTCTGGATGAGCATTTTCTTGTTTGCTTATGGCCTTATACAGCTGGTTGAGTGCGGTCTGAGTGCCAGCATCAGTTTGTGTTGGTAAATACAAATTACAGATAGTATAGATGAGAACTCTCTTGGTAGATACTGTGTTCTACAACTTATCATAAGGTGTTCTACCTCAGGCGAGCAATACCTTGAGACTTCTTTAATATTAGACATTGCACAACAGCTGTTATTGACAAATAGACACACACACCCGCCCCTCGTCTTACTAGGCGTAGCTTCTCTGTCCTGCCGATGCATGGAAAATCCCGCCAGCTCTATATTATCCGTGTCGTCGTTCAACCACGACTCGGTGAAACATAAGATATTACAGTTTTTAATGTCCCGTTGGTAGGATAATCTTGATCGTAGATCGTCCATTTTATTTTCCAAAGATTGCACGTTGGCCAGTAGAACGGATGGCAATGGGGGTTTCGTCAATCACCTACGAATTCTCAGAAGGCAGCCCAACCTCCGCCCCGTTTTTCTCCATCTTTTCTTCATGCAAATGATGGTGATTTGGGCCCGTTCCCGAGAAAGCAGTATATCCTTTGCGTCGGACTCGTTAAAGAAAAAATCTTTTTCCAGTTCGAGGTGAGTAATCGCTGATCTGATGTCCAGAAGTTATTTTCAGTCATAAGAGACAGTAGCAGCAACATTATGTACAAAATAAGTTACACAATAAGTTACAAACAACGCAAAAAAAACTAACAAAAAAGCACAGTTGGTTAGGAGCATGTAAAACGGCAGCCATCACCTCCGGCGCCATTATCTCTACCCTATCTCTACCCTACCCTATCTCTACCCTATAATGACAAATCGAAAAACAGGTTTTTAGAAATGTTTGCTAATTTACAGAATAACCTTATTTACATAACTAACTATTTACATAACTATTCAGATGCTTTGATATGAGACAAATTGAGCTCGGTGCATCCTGTTCCCATTTATCATCCTTGTTGTTTCTACAGTCCACCTGTGGTAAATTCAATTGATTGGACATGATTTGGAAAGGCACATACCTGTCTATATAAGTTCCCACAGTTGACAGTGCATGTCAGAGCAAAAACCGAGCCATGAAGTCAAAGGAATTGTCTGTAGAGCTCAGAGACAGGATTGTGTCGGGGCCCATATCTGGGGAAGGGTACCAAAACATGTTTGCAGCATTGAAGGTCCCGACGAACACAGTCACCTCCATCATTCTTAAATGGAAGAAGTTTGGAAACACAAAGACTCTTCCTAGTGCTGGCCACCTGGCCAAACTGAGCAATCAGGGAGAAGGGCCTTGGTCAGGGAGGTGACCAAGAACCCAATGGTCACTCTGGAAGAGCTCCAGAGTTCCTCTGTGGAGATGCGTGAAACTACCAGAAGGATAACCATCTCTGCAGCACTCCACCAATCAGGCCTTTATGGTAGTGGCCAGACGGAACCACTCCTCAGTAAAAGGCACATAACAGCCTGCTTGGAGTGCGCTAAAAGGCACCTAAAGGACTCTGAGACCATGACAAACAAGATTCTCTCATCTGATGAAACCAAGACTGAACTCTTTGGCCTGAATGCCAAGTGTCACGTCTGGAGGACAGTGGTGGCAGGGACTGGGACACTACTCAGGATCGAGGGGAAAGAACAGAGCGAAGTAGATAGAGATCCTTCATGAAAACCTGCTCCAGAGCTTCGGGACAAGTCTCTGAATGTCCTTGAGTGGCCTAGCCAGAACCCGGACTTGAACCCGATAGAACATCTCTGGAGAGACCTGAAAATAGCTGTGCAGCGACGCTCCCCATCCAACCTGATAGAGCTTGAGAGAGTCTGCAGAGAAGAATGGGAGAAACTCAAATACAAATACAGGTGTGCCAAGCTTGTAGTGTCATACCCAAGCAGAGCCGAGGCTGTAATCGCTGCCAAAGGTGCTTCAACTAAGTACTGAGTAAAGGTTTTGAATACTTAGGTAAATGTTATATTTCAGTTTTTTTTTTATACATTTGCAAAAATGTCTAAAAACCAGTTTTTGCTTTGTCATTGTAGGGTATTGCGTGTAGATTTATGAGGGGGAAAAAACAATTGAAGCAATTTTAGAATAAGGCTGTAACGTAACAAAATGTGGAAAAAGTCAAGGGGTCTGAATACTTTGTGAATGCACTGTAACAAAAACGGCTGAAGCACAATCAACTTTTCACAACGATGTTAACAGTAACTGATTTCCTAGTCGTGGTTGAGACCCCTTATGTCACTTAAGCCCTGCCTACTTACTTATTATGAATGGGTTGCTTTTAACACTATGTTGTGTGTGACTGCTATCTTTCTATCAGCTGTCTCTGTGTTTTACAAAAAGTGTTCTCTCCTGAGATTACGGTCGCTGTCCTTTCAGCACCACAAGCTTGTCACCTATGATGTTTCACTGTTGTCATCGCTAGGCTGTGTGTGATAGTGATGGTGTTAGCTTACAACAGGTTGTTAAAACGGCTGTTGTTGTTGCTGGTTGCATTATTCTGTGCCAGGCCTGTGAGTGATAGCCCAATGCGTGGCTCAGGCCTGTTTGGTTCATGATGTCATCAAAAAGCATTGCTACTAGAGCTAGATATAATGTTGTGTGCACGAAGGGCCCGATTCACATAAATGGAACGTAATTACCTTTTTATGCACTTTTCTTTTTACGTGTATTCTGACCTTGAATTTAAGAGAACATGAGAATATCATGCTATTCAACCACTATTTGTTTGGGGTGGAGATCGAATAAATTAAGGTGTGGCGGAGGTGTGTCTACAGACACGTCGTATTCTGACTTTGGCTTAATTCCCTAATAATTTCACCACCTTAACGCATAAGGAAACCATTAATAAAGTCTAACGAACCTGCCGGTTCCAAGAGTCAATAAGTAATCCGTTTGCATAAGGGAATTGTACAAATAAGTCCCTTACAAAAGTGTCCCACAGGATGCCTGTAGGAATTTGATCCTCTGTGAAGGAATTGTGCAGGTGAGCTGCAGGAATCCTGCAGAACTAATGCAATCCTGCAGGACAAAAATTGATGACTGTCAGAAGTTTTTCCTATGTTTCTGTAGGACTCCTGCAGGAATTTGCAGGGACTTCTAAAGACCTGCAGTAAACCCTGCAGAAGCAGATCCTGCAGGATAAAGCAAATTCCTGCAGGAAAAAGTCAAATTAAGCCATAATCAGCTAATTCTAGCTGAGGCAGATCCTGGATTTTTTTTTTTACAATCCTGTAGGACAAGGATTATTTCTAAACCACTAGATTAATTCACGCAGGGCAAGGCAAATTCATGCAGTATTTTTGATAATCCTGTAAAATGTCAATATTATTCAAGATATCTTTTTTTTCTAAAGCATGTTTGACTCATGTTTTGTGTTCACACACACAAACTGGACATTTTTTAGGGGCTGGACACCTTGGGTTGATGACAGCAACAAATAAACAATGGAATATATTCAAAATAGACAAAATCTATATGAATAGTAATTTCAATTCATTCATTTTCATTTGAAAACATTACAATTTATAGAACAATATTATTATATGCAGTATATATTTTCCAAATACTGAAACTAAATTACACATACAAAACATACAATACAAAACATATGAATGGGAGTGTGTTGTCTTCGAAAGTGGAGTGTCTGGGTTGCTGCATAGTTCAGCTCCCTCACCCAAACCAACCACCACAAAGTGAGTGTCAGTATTTATGTGTAGGCAATTAATTAAGTGCTTGTGTTATGAAAAATGTTTAAAGTAACCAACAACAGAAAAAACTATAACAAATATTGCTGCAAATAGCAATGACCCAGGGTCCTTTTGTCTTTTTTGCTTTCTTATAACACTCTTATTTTGTAAGTCATCAAATGTGATTTAGGCACAACATCAACTATCCCTCACTGTCATAGGATGCCTATCTGAAAGCAGAAGTGGCAGGATTCAAACCTGGCTCCCCATGGGTCTGTATGTATTACTAGATGAGCGCCTCAGGCAAGTCTGAACCATGGAAAAACCATGGAAGAGCATGCATGTATGAATTGCAGAATATACTTCCTATATTGCCATCTTATTAATATGTAGCATTTGGGCTCAGTTGTGACCTGTTGGCCTACTGAATTGTTATACAAAGTTTTGTGAAAATCTGAAAAAAGCAAGATTTGAACTCAGGCTGCCATGGGTCAGTATGTATTACCAGCAAAAGACACTAATCCTATGCACTACGCATGTCTCCTATTAGATGTAGTATTAGAAAACCATGGAAGACGACACGTATGTATGAACGGAAGAATATATGCCTCCTATATCACCATCATAGGATTTTTATAGATAATTGTTTTACCAAGCCTTAACCATTTTGTATTTGAAAGACTTGAAGTGTCAGGCCACGCACTCAATAACAGCTGTTCACAGAAAGGATGGGTGGACAGCAGTGTGAGGCCCCTTGCTGTGCTGGGCTTACACAACTCCCATGTAAAACATCCATTATCCAGCACCAACCTACTGCATACTGCACTGTCAGAACTGACCTGGCTTTAATGTAGGCTAACCCCCAAATTCCCAACCCTAATCTACCTCCCATCTGTTAGGCTGAATACATTACAATTCGCTTTCATGCAGACACAGGTTGTGCGGATGTCTGAGCATTTTATTAACTGCACAGTTGGAGACGCCACTCTCTTTAAGTATTCCTGAAGCAGTAGCCCATGTGTTTTGCTGTATAGTTGGTTGTATTAACGGGGTCAGTGAATGCATACCCCACGTCACAGCTATGACCCACGTCTATAAAACTCCTTATCAGCACCACTGACCTTTTGTTTGTGACAACTGCATGGTTGACCGATTTTGATAGTGTGGTATTAGATTTTGCATGAATGCGATTGCCATGCACTATTGCTCTTAGATTAAATCCTCAAGGCTGGTCATTCACTTAGCCTGATTCTCCAAGGAGAGAAGCCTCCGTTGGTGTTGGCATTCTCACACTTGGGTAATCAAGGAAAATCTACATTTTTAAGCTGACAACACTTTGTTGATAGCTTATAGGCTCTTAGGATTCTTTCTACAAAGCTTTTACTTTGCTGGTTGGGACTACTGGCATAAGCAACTGTGACAAGCCTTTGTACATATTGGTAAAGGCAGAACATCTCAACAATCTGTTATTGTACAGAATGATTGCCATGGAAGAGTTTCAGCAAGTTCCCATTGTGGCTCTCAAATATGAAGGCACTTTGACACCATAAAGGACCCCAATTTCTCACTGATGATGTAGTGTGTAGAAGTATATGACACTTCCCATACAATGTTTCAAAATGACCAACAAATATATTGAGGAACATATCAGTTTCATCAATGTCATGAGGGGAAATAGCATCTTTCAGGAGACAGTAGCTTCCTTGTACAAGGAGCAGTAAGTACTCTAGATAGTACCAAGTTAAAGTTCATTTTAAGCAAGGACGAGTGTAAAACAGGAGGAAGTGTCTGAACTCTGAGACTTTCCAGAATTTGCTTGAACGTTTTGAGTGTGGAGGTCTTGTGACGTTTACTGGTGGTTTTATGGCAAGCAACCTCTTGTCGATTTGTTCTTTGTCCCTTCCCATGTACCAGAACTCAAGGTGAAACTTAGAGTCAAACCACAGTTTGCCGACATGCCGAGTAAGGTGCCGTGCATGTAATCAAATCCAAACCCTGCAATCATGTTGAAAAATGTAGGAAAAATTAAAGGTCCTATGACCTTTCCCTGACTCAACAGTAGAATACACTCTAGTGAGCACATTTCCCTTTTCGACAATTTCTCCTTTGTGGTAACACCAATTGCACCCATGTTTTCCATTGAATTGTTTGATATTCTGCACTGTGCAACGAGCACAGAGTCACAAATGCACAGTGAACTGTATACATGAATAACTGTGGGTCTCCCTCTCCACTGGCATGTCAAGCCCTCACTCTCAAATGATGCACACTCATCCACAAAGTGCTGAAGGAAATAATTAAAATCTGGCCTTGTTGGTCCAAACCACAGCCCTCTGAGAATGATGTGCTCTTAGGTTGGGGGGCAGTTCATTAACTGTAACTTGCAAGGAACAAATGTGAAAGGGAGAAAGACGACTTAAATATAGGAACACCATCAACATTCCATGCGAGTGAAATGTTCCGAAAATCAGGGTCATTAAGTGGGTCTTTTGAATTGTACATGGCATCATCACAAATGTAATTCTGACTATATGGGCAGCTCTTTGACCTAGTATACTTACAATCTGATGCTTGGCAAAATGAGGGGTCTAATAGTGTTTCCTCTAGTTGCTTTTTGATTGACAATGCCATGAACACTGATTCACTTTTGACAAGAGATGCCATATCCCCAGGAATGCACCTACACGAAGTGAAATGATCAGGCACTTCGTTGCCCAAAAGAAACTGTCATGTCGGGCACATATACTGCATTTCAAATGGGTCATTACAATCAAAGGTCTTCATGAATTTGTAAAGACTTTCAGGTACGCCGTTGGTCCCCTTTGGACAATGGAGAATAATATTGTTGAGCAAATCACTGAAAACCAACTTGGTGGTTGCGTGTCTTAGACCATAGCAGATTATGGAGAGCAGAGACTAATGATTTTGGCATTTGGGTAGATTTTGCGCTTACTCTCTCTTCCCTGTCCTCCAAATTGATTGTGTCCATCTATGATGTCCCTGCCTTGTCCATCTGTGTTGTATCTACCTTCATTGTTATCACAAGAAACATGCCAAGTCAGAAGAAGGAAGGCGTACAAAAGCTTGTTAATAAGTATATAAGCATGTATTAGTCCACAGTGTCAGAACGGAGCAAGGCAGATCACTCTAGCAAACAGTGGTACAATAGGGTGACACAAATGAGGCCAGGAGGTGAAGAATCAAAAAGAGAAGGATAATTTATTTGTAAACTCTTACGTGGTCCACACAAAACACATACAACACTATACAGGACAAATACAATATAAGCATGAGACATTAAAACAAAAAGGAAGTTCCTGAAGAAAGTGGGCTTGAAAAAAAGTCATATTTTGGTAGTCAATAAAGTGTAAAGATGGATTGCACTGTAGCTAGCTAGCTAGATAAATAGATATATACAATTACCCTTGGAAAAAGTTATTAAGTATGATGGCTGGGTAGTTGAAAGAAAGTGAGATAGTAGGATAGACAAACAGATAGAAATGGAGAGCGTGTGTGGTGATTACAGTACACTACTAGACGAAATAGATAAAACAAGAAATTGTGGTGCTGCTGCTTTACCTGAAAGGATGAATGCTGGCAGCCTAAGGGGTGTGAGGGCTGCGCTAATCAACGTCACTCTCGGATGGGCTGTCCTGTGGGGAAGAGCCATGTGTTTAAGGTGACTGCTGCGACTGGCATGTTTCTAATTGGCATATGTGGTTTGCGACTTTACCTGAGAGGACGGATGGGGTCGCCCTCATCAACGTCACTTTCGAATGAGATGTCCTGTGGGGCAAAGTCAGGTCTCTTTAGGTGACTGTTGTGACTTGCATGTTTCTAATGGGCATATGTGGTGTGCTACTTCACCTGAGTGGAAGTACAGTGGTTCCTCTTTTAAAAGTTGTAAGCTTACACCGCGGGACTTAGATGTACCCAGCGTCACAGCTTCATTGCTCCAGACCTCCACAAAGGGGAGTTAGGACACTCATTATGCAGTTGGGTCCCAAGGTTTTAATATGACCATTCATATCGAGTGGTTCCCATGACGAATTTGACGCAAGCTACCCGTCCCTGGTGACTTTCTTCAGCAAAGATGGCTGACAAAACATTACGGAGGAAGCAAATGTCAGTAATTATAACATTATAATGAGTCAAGCTAAAAATGTACAATTGAGAGGAATATGTTAGTTAATGTAGAGACAAACGATTGTGCATATGTTTTGGTCATAAATTTAATTTACGAAAATTGTGATTTAGCAAGTTATTAACTGACTAGCTAACAGTAGCCAGCTAGCTAGCAGTGTTGTGACATGAGTACAGTATGACATTGTAATTCGTGTTGCTTAATGTTTTAGGGACTCCTGAGAAAACCAGCAAACCAGGCTGTCGTCTTTGGAAACAGTGGATGTGAAGAATCTAGCAAACTAAAGCATTTACCGCAAATTTAATGTAGAATTGTGCAATTGCGTGTAAGAGGGCGAGGAATGAGATGGGAGTAACAATAATTTGTTTCAAGTTGGGGAGGGGGTCTAATAGCTGAACAATCGACTATTCATCCTTAACTAAAGAATAGTCTAATAGCCGAGCTAGGTGTGAAAACCCCCCCTCCTATCACAGACCAGATTTTCCCTAACGTCCAAGGGGTAGCTTGCTACTCAATGTAATAAAGTAATGACTTTTCAAACAAGTTACATTACACGTTATGTTGGCTGATAATTTGTTAGCTACACTGTCCTTACGAACCACATAGCATATCATTACAGCAGTATGAACCGGTATGTTAGCTAGCTACCTAACGTTAGTAGTTATACATCAATCTTGCCAGTATTTTAACTATAGACTATCTAACTCTCCAAGGTTTATTGACTTGATTATTCCAATCATTCTTAGCTTAGCTAAATGTTATAGTCGTGGTGCGTTCTCAATGGACATTTGGGTGCTTTCGTAAATTCGCTCCGGCTATCTAAACCGATTTCAGAGCGCTCTCGTCTGAGTGTACCAGAGCGCAGAATAATGAATTTATGAGCGCTCAACACCGGTTGAATATGAACGGTGTCAGTAAACGTCGGCAAAAAAGCGTAATTAAATTGTTTCCAGCAGCACAGTTACAGTCACCAACGCTCTGGTTAACACGAAAACTGCCTAACCAGCTCTGCTAGGGTGATTAAAATGGTCAGAGTGGTCTCATTTGTGTCTGGAAGTAGCTAGCAAGCTATTCAACGTTAGCTTGGGTGCTTATCTGCCGTTGTAAGGCCAGAACGTTCAAATCAACCCTACTCCTCAGCCCGAACGTCCAGTGTGCGCTCCGACAGTGAAACGGTCTGAATTTACAAACTGACAATCTGACAACGCTCTGAATTTATGAGCATCGCATTGTACAGCGCCATATTTTCCATTCCATCCTAACAGAAACCCAGAGGGTTTTTCGTTTTTCATGGAATAGAATAGAAACACCATAAACAAATTAATTAAGCAAGTACCAGTCAAAAGTCTGCATACACCTACTTTTCTATATTTTTACTATTTTCTATATTGTAGAATAATAGTGAAGACATCACAACTATGAAATAACACATATGTAATCAGTTAAGAACTAATTGTTATTTACAAGGACAGCCTACTCCTTCCTCCCCGTTGGGGGATTGAACCCCGGTCTCCCGCGTGCAGGCAATATGGAAGTCTATCAAATGCTTCTCAAAGATGCCCTCTGGTGGTCTAGCAATAACTTACATTAACAGACAAAATTACTGACAAATAGATAACGTGCCACAGAATGCTGCAGCAGCCCGCAACGTGTGCTGCAGTATGACACAACTTTTAAAGGAAGAACCACCTATACAATTAAAAGCTAAATAGTTATTGGAAAACAAAATGTATTCTTACTGTGCTTACGGGTTGAAGCCATGGTTTTGAAATGTTATCTTGCAATCTAAGGACGGTAAAGAGGGAGAGTGGTAGTGTACTTCAAATCCATTGTTCTTGTTGTTTGCATTTGTTTGTTTGTTTCCACTCCAGATACAAATACCTAATTTACTTTGGAAAGTGTAAATTAATTATCTAATGGGGAATACATAGATTCCAATTTGCCAAAGAGCTTCACATACAGTATATGACACAAAAATAAACATTACATTCATAAATAGTGTAAAAGATTAAATGCTGGGTAAGAACATAAAGTCAGAATATACTTTATACATAAAATACTGACCCATCTCTTTTTTGTGACTGTTCGGACAAGTGTCTTATCATGAAGTTAAGCCTTGTATTCCATGATGTGACTTTAAGACTCAATTTTTACAAAATATTTAAAAGAAATTACACTAACAAAACCCTAAGAATAATATCCTGCAGAGTAGGGTTGCACATTTTGGGGAATATTCAGAGGTGGAAACTTTCCGTGGGAATTACGGGAATATATGGGAATTAACGGAAATATAAGCAAATTCATATTAATACCATTTAAATGTAGATGTTTTTGCATTGGATATATTTACCAGATCATATGGAGACAGAAACAATATGAATTTAACTTTAATTAAATGAGTTGACTATTCACATGGGAGGATTTCACTGAACAACAAAAGAAAGGGAATATTGAATGATCCCCAATGATCCATCGCATCTCCCAAAAACGTTTTCAACATACATCTGTAAAATGATAGTCTAGAAACTAAAGCTTTGGTTGTCTTCCTCTCAGGCTTCCATGTATTCTCCCTGGACCTCCTCAATGTCCACCTCTTGAACATCAGACYCTGAGGCCWCATCTTCACTGTCACTTTCCAACCTTGTTGAGGRKGGCTCGTTGTCAGGCTCAAAAAGCCTCAAATTTGCCCGGATGGCCACCAATTTTTCAACCCTTGTATTSGYCAGMCTGTTGTGTGCTTTGGTGTGTGTGTTCCCAAACAAGGACCAGTTGCGCTCTGAGGCGGCTGATGTTGGTGGGATTTGGAGGATGATGGAGGCAACAGGGAAAAGAGACTAAGATCCACAGTCCCTTCCACCAGGTGGCTGATGAGATATACTACCGTTCAAAAGTTTGGGGTCACTTAGAAATGTCTTTGTTTTTGAAAGAAAAGCACATTTTCTGTCCATTAAAATAACATTGAATTGATCAGAAATACAGTGTAGGAATTGTTAATGTTGTAAATGTATATTGTAGCTGGAAACGGCAGATTTTTTATGAAATATCTACATAGGCGTACAGAGGCCCATTATCAGCAACCTTCAGTCCTGTGTTCCAATGGCACGTTGTGTTAGCTAAACCAAGTTTATAATTTTAAAAGGCTAATTGATCATTAGAAAACCCTCATGCAGTTATGTTAGCACAGCTGAAAACTGGAACAAATAAAACTGGCCTTCTTTAGACTAGTTGAGTAACTGGAGCATCAGCATTTGTGGGTTCAATTACAGGCTCAAAATGGTAAGAAACAAAGATTTTCTTCTGAAACTCGTAAGTCTATTCTTGTTCTGAATAATAAAGGCCATCATGTATTATTCCAGCCCAGGTGCAATTTAGAAGTGAATGGTGGGATGTGAACGATGTTAGACGACACACCCCTTTCAACAGCAACATGCATACTATAAACAGACCAAACTCATCTTATCTTCTCTTATTATCTTTGGTTTTTGTGAGAAAAAAAGCATGGCGTCGCGCAGAAACTACCCATCGTCAGATTACATTCGATTTCTAGAAAGTGTTTTACTCAATTATTTCGATCCATGGTGAGCTCACCCGTGATGTGATTAATTATAATAGTAATTGCTATTAGCTAATTCAATATTGTAGTTTATGTCAACCGAGAGTAAAAAAATATGACCTCTTGTGTTATGTCAATCTTTCCTCAGTTAGCACTTGGACAAACGTAGCCCACATTTCTCCGGTTTGGATGATTGTGTTATGCTGTAGATACTTCTGTGAATGTCTGAACATTGYATCCAAAAATAAACTGCTCACATTCACGACATAGCTTTGTAAGGACTGTGTTTGTGCAAAATGTTTCTGAAAAAACAGTGTGGCCAGCTCAAATGCTGATTGTTTCGTCATTCGAAACTGGCCGTTCTAAATAAGCGTTCTAAATAAGCTTTCTAATCACRCCGGTTTGATTGTACGCCACAGGGAGCACTGTAGATTGATCACACCCGTGTGTTGGTACGTGTGAAAAGGTTAACATTATTTTGAATTCTCATGTGTTTGTTGTTCCCCTATATGTACCCCAAAAGATCATTGACCAAATGTAGGGTGTCTGAATCATTCAGTGGGGTCTTGCTCTGACATGTCATTAACAGTATATCCAAAACGTTCGATTCCGTAGCCAAATACACTTGTTTTTGTGAGGAATTAATATGAAGAGTGTATACTAAAATATGAAAATACTACATGTCATGCCTCAAAATCGATATCCATCTTACCTCTATATTGTTTTATGTCCTGGAAAAATGTGACAAGTTCAATGGGAACGTGAGCCTGTCAGGTTGAAAGTATCCTTAATTCTTTCACGGAATCCAGCCTAGCTGACACCATGCAAATATCTTGAAATTAGACCACTTTTTTTCTCTGCCCTCAATTGATGTAGTCACTCTAATTTTGGCCATCCTATAAGGGAAACACTTTTGAACATATTATGATATAGACATGAGRTTTGGACCATGGTTTTTCTTAGAGAATTATCTACACGATKAACTGATTATTTTACCCATTGGTCAACAGATGCGTTTTCGATTGGACACCCTACCAAAAGTATAGTGGTATAACCACCTTTCACTCAAATACTCCTCAACCAACCCATATTAGTAGATGTGGATCTCCTAACAATTTTGATGTGCAATAATTGTCACGACTTCCACCGAAGGTGGTTCCTCTCCCTGTTCGGGCGGCGCTCGGCGGTCGTCGTMGCTGGTCTACTGGCTGCCACCGATCCCTTTTCTTTTTCGTTTGGTTTTGTCTGTTTTGTTGTTCACCTGTGTCTAGTTTAGGTTAATTAGGTGGTTATTTAATCTCGCCCTGCCCTCTAGGTTTTGTGCGGGATTGTTTGTGTAGCTGTCATTTTTGGTTTGGTTTGTTCTGTTGAACAGGTGTTTTTTCTGGACTGCGTTCCTGTTGTTTAGTGGCTGCTGTTGTGGTCTGTGCCTGTTCTTGATGGACTAGTAAATAAACGCCCTTCTTGCAATTCGCTCTCTCCTGCGCCTGACTCCACACCCACCTCTCCTAGGGAGAACCTGACAATAATGACATACATAAAACTATGTTTCAGAGTAAATGTAAGAGTGTAACTTCTGCACCTCTTTTTGCCGCAACCTGGGTTTGAAACACAGACCCTGTGAACACATTGACACGTTGCTCTACAAAAGCTGGGGCCCTTTGCAAGGGAAACAACTACTTCAATGTCTCAGAGCGGGTGACGTAACCGATTGAACACTACTAGTGCAAACCTAGCGAGCCATTTCATATTGGCTACACTCATCCCTTGTTTGACCTCCTTCAACGGAAAGAAACCCCAGCAGTCAGGCAGAGCCCAACTGAGTGATCCAGTTCACGGCACCAATGTAACACTTGATTTGGATGGTCCCATACACAGTGCCTTCAGAAAGTATTTACACCTAGTACTGTTGCGGTGACTGTATTATTGCCACATCTGCAGTCATGATGCAGTAAAATTCCACGTAACCTTTGAGTCATGGTAATATCCTTTTATGCACTCTGGACATGTGTTGGTAGTACCCAACTTGCTAATGACTATCTGGTCGCTAATGGCCTGGTACTCAGCACTCTCTTGTCCCACTAACCAGTCTAAGATCAATGGAAATAGAACTCAAAATCACATCAAACACTTATCATCAAGACAGTATCGTGCTTTTAAAACTAACCTCAATGTGATGATCAATTTGAAAAAAGAAGTTCAACAACAGGTTGAAACTGATTGGAACATTGTTGTGGATGTTGTTTCAAATCAGAACACAACGAAATGGACAGGTGATGATTAATTTAAAACACACATATGCATATTTGAGCTGATGCATAGGCATAGGACTATATGTGAGCCCAAGCCCCCCCCCCAAAAAAATGAATTAAAATAATGATTGTGCATTATATACAATACATAGCACAGTAGAAAAATATAAAACTGATTTAAGATGTCTTTAGTACATAATTTGTCTAACCTATACTCCACAAATGTAACAAATTCTAGCATTTGAATGTGGACTGAATTATTATGCATACTGGATGGACTGGTTAACAAACAGTGGTTGATGCGTGTAGTGAAAAAACCCAGACATTTCTATATGCAATCATGTGTGAAAGGGGAGTTTTGATGGTACCCATTAAATAGAGCAGGATCCCAGCTGCATCTATATTGATTTCTCAGCTGATTATATTAAGCACATGCTCCGCTGTAAAACTGAAGTTGCCTACCCAGCATCATCAAAAACGAACTGGCTGGAAAGCATTCACTATTTGAGTGCATATGAATGATACATTTTTTTCCATGCCTGTTCCTGCCCATTTGTTAATTAGCCATTCTAAATCTAAACTAATTTAAAACAGTAAAGAATAGACAAAGAGAATAGTCTGATGGGTGCAAATATGATCACTTGATGAGAAACAGATGGGCAGCACAAAGGCGCACATGAAAGGCTTGTATGCCACTTGTATGTGTGGAGGCTTGGAGATGATAAATGTGTTTATGTTAAATAAAAGTCAATTTGACCATTGCAAAAGACTGGGAGTCTTTTGCATGACAATAACCGACTGACAAAATGTAATGACAKCACTTTGACCTTTTCCACATTTTGTTATGTTACAGCCTTAATTTTAAAATGGGTTGAATTGAGATTTTGTGCCACCGGCCTACACACAATACCCCCAATTTTCAGTGGAATTATGTAAAAAAAAAAAAGTACAAATTCATAGAAACTGAAAAGTATTGAGTCATTAACTATTCAACCACTTTGTTATGGCAAGCCTAAATAAATTCAGGAGTAAAAATTAACAACTCACATAAAAATTTGTATGGACTCACTCTATGTGCAATAATAGTGTTGAACATCATTTTTGAATAACTACCTCATCTCTGTACCCCACACATACTGTATAATTATCTGAAAGGTCCCTAAGTCAAGCAGTTTATTTCAAACACAGATTGAACCAGAAAGACCAGGGAGATTTTCCAATGCCTCGCAAAGGCACTTATTGGTAGATAGGTTCAAAAAAGCAGACATTGAAAATCACTTTGACCATGGTTATTAATTACACTTTGAAAGGTGTATCAATACACACAGTCACTACAAAAGATAGAGGCATCTTTCCTAACTTACCAGCAGCATATCACCCTGCATACCACTGTTGGCTTGCTTCTGAAGCTAAGCAGGGTCGGTCCTGGTCAGTCCCTGGATGGGAGACCAGATGCTGCTGGAAGTGGTGTTGGAGGGCCAGTAGGAGGCACTCTTTCCTCTGGTCTAAAAAATATCCCAATGCCCCAGGGCAGTGATTGGGGACACTGCCCTGTGTAGGAACGAAACCGCTCAGGGATTTCACCATGAGGCCAATGGTGACTTTAAAAAACGTATAGTTTAATGGCTGTTATATGAGAACGCTGAGGATGGATCAAAAACATTGGTGTTTAGGTTAATATTGTGGAGAAACTACAGAGTGAAAAGAAGGAAGCCTGTACAGAAAAAATATATAAAAAAACATCCTGTTTGCAATAAGGAACTAAAGTAAAACAGCAAAAAACGTGTCAAAGAAATGACCTTTATGTCCTCAACACAAAGCGTTATGTTTGGGGCAAATCCAACAAAACACATCACTGAGTACCACTATTCATATTTTCAAGCATGTTGTGGCTGCATCATGTTATGGTTATGCTTGTCATTGGAAAGGACTAGGGAGTTTTTTGTTGTTGATAAAACGAAACAGAATAGAGCAAAGCACAGGCAAAATCCTAGAGGAAAACCTGGTTCAGTCTGCTTTCCAACAGACACTGGGATACAAACCTGGGATACAAACTCACCTTTCAGCAGGACAATAACCTTAAACACAAGGCCAAAAATTAACAAGATAACATTAACAATTCCTGAGTGGCCTAGTTCCAGTTTTGAAATCTATGGCAAGACTTGAAAATGGTTGTCTAGTAATGATCAACAACCAACAGAACAGAGATTGAAKAATTTTTTTAAGAATAATGTGAAAATAATGTACAATCCAGTTGTGCAAAGCTCATACAGACTTACCCAGAAAGACTCACAGCTGTAATCGCTGCCAAAGAGCATTCTAACATGTAATGAATACTTATGTGAGATATTTATGTTTTTCATTTTCAATGAATTTACAAATATTTCTAAAAACATGTTGTTTTCAATTTGTCATTATGGRTTATTGTGTATAGATAGGTGCAAAACATGTATATTTAATCCATTTTGAATTCAGGCTTTAACACAACAAACTCTGGAATAAGTCAAAGGATATTAACACTTTCTGAAGGCAATGCCGAGGATCTACAGAGGGTTATACTATCAACAAACTATCTGTTGATAACCAACTGATTGCTAAAGTTATGGTTAGGGTTTGGGTTAGGTTAAGTGTTAAGTTCAGGGTTAGAATAAGGGTTAAGGTTAGGGTTAGTAGATAGTAGGTTGAAATGGTGTGTACAGTTAATGAACATCTACTGAACATCTACAAACCATCTACTTGGGACTATCCAAATAAAGTGTTGCCTAACAGTGTTGCTACCGTCCTTCTCTTTGGCCCAACCTGGGCTCCAAGGACTCTCTGAACATGTCACCAATTAAGCTTCTTTACCAGTGACTCCACAAAAGCTGTGGCCCTTGCAGAAAAAGGGAATCAACTACTTCTAGGTATCAGAACTGGTGACAATGGTATGTTTCTAGCGCGCACCTCTAACTAGCTAGCCATTTCATATCGGCAACAAGAATGTGAAAATGAAGGGCTGGGGATTTAGGGAAAATACTTAAACAAAAACTGTCAACAAATAGACTTTGTTTTCTTCCTTCCCTCTAGTTCCTTGCATTGTTGTGTCTGTTGTTGTGTCTGTGACATATAGTAAGCCCCAGACTCACTGGACGGCACTCAAGTTGAGACGGTGATAGACAATCGAGATTGTTTATGCCAATGAAGACGTAAGGGGAAACAAGTTTTATAATAGTGGAGACGAAATCTATGAAGACTCCATCTATGAAACTGACTAGAGAAACATGACTGTGGACGTTACCCCTAGGAGTAGATTAGGTAACAAACAAATACACATGCATACACTCGCACATGCAAACACACACACACCTTGTGTTGGCTATTCATTTCCTGGTGTTGTTTTGATCTTTTTCAGATGACAGCTACAAGAAGGTTCTGGAGACCAGGAATAATGGTGAGATGAGACGGTAGTTCCCTTGTTCTCTCAACATATTTTATCAAAGCCCAAACTCTAAAGGATKACATTGGAGTAGATCGTTCTTGTAAATTGGGAATTTATGAATCCCTAATGAGCTTAGTTCAAACCTAAATGTAAGCTTATTTTAYTCCATTGTTTGTAAACATTGCTTTTTGACAAAATAGTGGCGGCGTAACCACTTATTATTTGAACTGCAGATTGTCCCTTTAAACTCTACCACAATATTATCCAAACTCACAGGCGTTAATACCTGAAACAGTAATTATGATAATAATACAATTCTAATAAATTAGGTTAGGGTTAGGGTTAGGGTTAGGGTTAAGGGTTAGGGTTAAGTTGGCATTCTGTCCTTTGTTGTGAAGAGAGCAAGGTGGTGTTTGCAGCTTCTCTGGGACTTATATCACCCTGGACTTCCTTAATGTCTTCGTTAACACAGGATGAGCCTACAACTCAGCCGCAGGTACACACACACACGCACACACGCACAGCTCAGGCACAGGTAGAAGTTTTCCACAACTGATAAGATCACACAGTAATTGAATAATCTCCATATCAGTTACATGACTGTGATGGTACAGTGGCAACTAGGCATCTTCACAGCCCCTGTTAGGGGAGTCTACTACATCAGCTTCTCTGGACATAACTAATTCAATACACCCATGGGTCTGAAGTTSATGAATAATGGCAACCAGATAGAATCAGTCTACAACCATGCTTCAGAAGACAGCCACCAACGGCATCTCTCTGAATCTGGATGTGGGAGACCAGGTCTACATACAACACTTTGCAAACACAAATAATGATCCAAATTAACCTTTCACGAGTCACAAACCCAGATCCGGGATCCCCCCCATCACAAAAGCTGACTAGCATAGCCTAGCCTAAAGTTACAGGGATATCATAAAATAAAATGTTCATGAAATCACAAGTCCAAGACACCAAATGAAAGATACAGATCTTGTGATTCAAGCCATCACCTCTGATTTTTTAAATGTTTTACAGGGAAGACACAATATGTAAATCTATTAGCTAACCACGTTAGCAAAAGACACCACTTTTTTTACTCCACCATTTTTTTTACTGCATCAGTAGCTATCACAAATTCGACCAAATAAAGATATAAATAGCCACTAACCAAGAAACAATTCTGATCAGATGACAGTCTGATAACATATTTATTGTATAGCATAGGTTTTGTTAGAAAAATTTGCATATTTCAGGTATAAATCATAGTTTACAATTGCAGCCCCCATTACAACTATCACTAAAATGACTAGAATAACTACAGAGACCATCGTGTATTAGCTAATTACTCATCATAAAACATTTCTTAAAAATACACAGCGTACAGCAGATGAAAGACACAGATCATGTGAATATAGCCAATATGTCAGATTTTCTAAGTGTTTTACAGCGAAAACACAATATAGCGTTATCTTAGCTTACTACAAGTCAGTCACACAGTAGCATTGATTCAAGCCAAAAATAGCAATAACGTTATAAACCACCAAACGCTATTAATTTTTTCACTAACCTTCTCAGAATTCTTCAGATGACAGTCCTGTAACATCATATTACACAATGCATATAGTTTGTTCGAAAATGTGCATATTTAGCCGCACAATTCGTGGTTACACAACGTGTTTAGTGGGCAAAAAATCAAGCAATCTGTCCGGCGCCATTTTGGAAAGGCACCTAATCTTATCGAAAACTATTCATAAACTTGACWAAAAAAATACAGGTTGGACAGCAATTGAAAGAGAAATTAGTTCTTAATGCAATCGCTGAATTACATTTTTAAAATTAACCTTACTGCGCAATACTGGGTACAATACAGTAGCGCAACGCTACATGGAAAATAATGGCGTCTAATACATTTTTCTTTTTCAACAGAACAACGTTTTATCAGCATAAATAGTACCTACTATTAGCTGAACTCCCATCAGAATCTTGTGAAAGGTGTCCGTTGGCCAAAAGAATCGTTGCTGGGTTGGAGAATGTTTCCCTCAACGTTGCAATTAGCAGTACAGAATGGCATTCGAGAGAGAGACACCCACGTTTCTACAGCGCCATGGAAATAAATACCTGAAAATTGCAATATACTGACCTAAACTGGTATAATTCGGTTCAAAATAACAAGATTATGATGTCTTTAAAGCCTATAGCGAATAAAAACAGAGCCGGATACTTCTAGGAGCTAAAACCAGACRTTCTAAAAAGACATGCCAAGACCCTCTTTGCGTCAGCGCGAAGTCCCAAAAGGTCGGACACCTCGGTTCCAATCAATTTAAAAACTTTGGRAAAAACGTAAAGACGTCATTTCAACTCTCCCTATTCGCTAACAGCCAGGGGAAGGCGTATGCAGTGCATCTCAACCAATAGAAGACAGGCAAAGTTAAAGACAGGTCTCAAAGCAGATGATAAAATTTCCCATTCTCACACAGACATAGGAAAAGTGCTCTAAGTCGAGTTCTGTTTCACTTACAGACATAATTCCAACGGTTTTAGAAACTAGAGAGTGTTTTCTATCCAATAGTAAGAATAATATGCATATTGTACGAGCAAGAATTGAGTAGGAGACCGTTTACATTGGATACACATTTGTGCTATGTCGAAATAGCACCCCCCTAGTGGCAAGAAGTTTTTAAGATGGCAGACTTAACACAGCAGTGCAGATCACCTCAAGATAAAAATGTAAAGATGAGAGAATGCCAAAAGTGTGCAAAGCTGTCATCAAAGCAAATGGTGGGTACTTTGAAGAATCTCAAATATAAAATATATTCTGAACACTTTTTTGGTTACTACATGATTCCATGTGTTATTTCATAGTTTTGATGTCTTCACTTTTATTCTACAATGTAGAAAATAATAAAAAAATTAAGAAAAACCCTTGAATGAGTTTGAATATTACTCTTACAGAATTTCCTTGTGGGCGAAGATATTGGACATTTAATCAAAGGCTATGGGATGATCATTTGTTTTTAACTAGGACAGAATAAATTATAACTGACTTTTTCCGACATAACATAGGTACAGCAGATCTCCTTACTGTATGGGACACTTTAAAACTTTAAAACTTTAAAAACAAAATAGGTCAAAAGAGTCCATATTTACAAAGGAAATGGAAGGACTAACAGTACAGAGAGATATCAATAAAACGTCTGCCATAGATGCTCAGAATAAGTTAGAGGAAAAACAAAAAGAAATGGAGGAACTTATTCAAGAAAGATCAAGTGTTAAATATATAWATWTTTTTAAGTGAACTGGATGGAATATTGGGAAAAATGCACCAAATTATTTTTTWAATCTTCAACATAGAAATGCTACCAAAAATAATGTAATTTTTTWAAATTAATAATGTAAAATAACAGCTGTACAGAAAGACTCATGTGAAGGCCAAATTACAGAGAAGGAAGTTATTGATGCAATCAATGAAAGCCTTTAAGTCCRGGAAAACTCCAGGGCTGGATAGCATACCAGTGGAGGTATACTGAACCTTTTTTGATATACTCTTACACTTCAGCAAAACACCAGTCTCAATGTCAACAGTGTAGAGGCGACTCCGGGATGCTGGCYTTCTAGTCAGAGTTGCAAAGAAAAAGCCATATCTCAGACTGGCCAATAAAAATAAAAGATTAAGATGGGCAAAAGAACACAGACACTGGACAGAGGAACTCTGCGTAGAAGGCCAGCATCCCGGAGTTGCCTCTTCACTGTGGACGTGGAGACTGGTGTTTTACGGGTACTATTTAATGAAGCTGCCAGCTGAGGACTTGTGAGGTGTCTGTTTCTCAAACTACACACTCTATTGTACTTGTCCTCTTGATCAGTTTTGCACTGGGCCTCCCACTACTCTTTCTATTCTGGTTAGAGCAAGTTTGCGCTGTTCTGTGAAGGGAGTAGTACACAGCGTTGTACCAGATCTTCAGTTTCTTGGCAATTTCTTGCATGGAATAGCCTTAATTTCTCCAAACAAGAATAGACTGACGAGTTTCAGAAGAAAGTTCTTTGTTTAAGAAATTTCCAGCTACAATAGTCATTTACAACATTAACAATGTCTACACTGTATTTCTGATCCAATTGATATTATTTTAACCCTTTCATGCGTGAGTTCCAAATCTCTTTAATGGTCGCCGGGGTGTGAATTTTTTTATGCGCGTGGTATTAGAATGTCCTCTCCATTCCAGAATGTGATTGTTACGTAACAGTACATTTATTCTGCCCTCAAACCAAAGCACGCAGCCTGTTTTTATTTATAGGCTGTTTTCAACTTGTCAATTTAACTCATATAATTTTCCAAGAAGTATTTCTAATTTTCTAATAACAGTTTGAATTGAGGTGTGTTCCGCCTTATTCATCTCACAAAAAGGTAGTCATTTTACTTTTGCGGGACAAATAAATGTTTTTGGTCTTTCTGACCCTGACAAAAGTTATAAATTCTCAATTGTTTTGTGCAGTTCTACATTGTTAACATTCTTATTTGTAAATTTTATCAAAACGGTCATTTAGGGATGGCAGTAAGCGTTGTTGATGAAAATAGCAGTACATAGCAGCAGAACTAGAAAGAAGTCTTGGGAAAAGAGGGTGGCAAAGAAGGGAGTTGCAAACATAGGATCTCTGCTCCAGTATTCCTCTTAGGGAGTTCCTTCTTTACTTATCCCCATGAGTAAAGACTGTCTTCCAGGAAGGTATTACAACTCCACTAATTGTGGTTGTCCCCCCACTCCTGCTCTCTCTCTCTCTCCGTAGCTTCCAAGGCATAGCGATTTGGTCTCTACTATGTCTCCACCAGCTCCTCTTCAGAAACAACTGAAGCACTGCCTCAGATGAAATGGCAAAGGGGCATTGCACTCCAAGACTGGGACTACATCAATACAAACAGCACTGGCCAGGAGGAGTGAAATGGCTGGCAGCCTTCCAGATCTACCACAGAACGGTCCTGTACTTCATCCTCTATTGGTATGCCTCCATCACCACCATCATCTCCAAAGGGAACTCGGACTTTGTCAGTGTATTAGGTCCTCAGACAAAAACTGGTCCTCTGTCACTGTCAGAAATCTGATTCCTGACGTTCAGACTCAGACCATTGTCAGAATTTTTTTAAATTCTCAGAATTCCGCATTTGTGAGTTGTCTCCTCTTTTGAAAACATTGCTAATGCTAATGTCTCATTAGCTACACACCTTAACAAACAACACACGAATGGCTCAGAGTGGGAGTGAGAGGTTAAGTGATTGACTGCCTGCACGCGCCATGTGTATCAATAAATCACTATCAGAAAATGTTTTGTGTGGTATTATTGATATATTTACTATTTTATTCACGTTTTTCAATTACCGGTGATAAATCATGCATTCCGATTTTTGCATAGATTGTAATGGGCACATAGAATGTGTGTAAAGTATTTTTTTGAAAGGTTGTACTGATTATGATGAGCTAAGCTAATTCCAGCTGTGTGTGTGGAGCCATGTTTGTTGACATACAATGCATTCTGGGTTTCACTTGATCGTCTGTCGGACCAAAGAGGCTATAACAAAATGAGGTGAGTAAGGGTTCACAAATTTTTGCAGAACTTCAGGAAGTGAATGTGGGATGTGAACGATGGTAGACGACACCTCTTCAATATGCATACTTTAAACAGACCAAACTCATCTTGTCTTCTCTTATTATCTGTGAGGGGAAAAAAGCCTGGCTGCACGCTGAAACTAATCGTCGGATTACTTTCGATTTCTAGAAAGTGTTTTACTCAATTATTTTGATCAACGGTGAGCTCACCCGTGATGTGATTAATTATACATAGTAATTGCTATTAGCTAATTCATATTGTAGTTTATGTCAGCCGAGAGTTAGAAAATATGACCGCTTGTGTTGCGTCAATCTTTCCAATCTTTCCTCAGTTAGCACAATTGTAGCATACATTTTTCCGGTTAGGATGATTGTGTTATGCTATAGATACTTCTGTGAATATCTGAACATTGCATCCAAAAATAAACTGCTCACATTCTGGACATAACTTTGTAAGGACTGTATTTGTGTAAATAGTTTCAGAAAAAAGTGTGGCCAGCTCAAATGCTGATTGGTGCGTCATTCGAAACTGGCCGTTCTAACCGAGCGTTCTAAATGAGTGTTCTAATCACACGGGTGTGATCGTACGCTTCAGGGACCACTGTAGAACGATCACACGGGTACGTGTGAAAGGGTTAATGGACAAAGAATGTGCTTTTCTTTCAAAAACAAGAACATTTTTAAGTGACCCCAAACTTTTGAACAGTAGTGTATATACAGTAGGTATATACAGTACCAGTCAAAAGTTTGGACACACCTACTCATTCAAGGGTTTTTCTTTATTTTCACTATTTTCWTCAATGTAAAATAATACTGAAGACATCAAAACTATAAAATAACACATATGGAATCATGTAGTAACCAAAAAAGTGTTAACCAAATCAAAATATGTTTAATATTTTAGATTCTTCAAAGTAACCAACCTTTGCCTTGATGACAGCTTTGCACACTCTTGGCATTCACTCAACCAGGACAAAGGTTTTACGTTTTTGTTTTTACAGCTTTTTTTGTAACATATACATTTTACACACATTTTACTCACATAGTTACATAATAAATATATTTTCTAATATATGCACATTACATTTTAAAATCAGTCATTGACACAGACATGGTGAAGTAGCAGGAAGATCGTAATGCGGTGAACCACAAGGTTCAAATCCCAAATCCCCTGTGAATGGATAAGTGGTTCACCAATCATGGTTGCGATGGGCTCGGCAACTGTAACAGGGAATGACGTGTAATGAAAGGAGGGTGCGTGTGCCCAGGTAGGTAGGTAAAACATTTTTTTTTTAAGAACGTACCTTTGGGATCATCAGGAGACATCCTGATGACGAATATACTGAATGTGCTGAGAATGTCCTAAAAACATCTTGACCTGGTCCTCAATGACATCCCAGGAACATACAGGGAACTAGACAAAAGTCTACTGGATAACTTGTTTCTGTCTTAATTGAAGCTACGTTCCCAAGGTAAACAGACTATTTCTCAGGCTCAGATATTAGAATATGCATATAATTGACAGATTAGGATAGAAAACACTCTAAAGTTTCAAAGACTGTCAAAATATTGTCTGTGATTATAACAGAACTGATTTTGCAGGCGATAACCTGAGGAACTCCAACCCGGAAGAAGCTTTTTTTTTTTATCCTTGTCCAGTGCTTGCCCTCCTCCATTTAAAGGCGTATCAACCAGATTTCTTTTCCAATGGCTTCCTCAGGCTGTGACCAGGCTTTAGACATAGTTTCAGGCTTTATTTTGAAAATGAGCGAGATTTATCAAAACGCGTCAGTGGATGACCAGGTGTCCTTTGATTGGTTCCTGCGCACGAGAGATTTGGCTCGACATTTCTATCTCTGTAAAATGAACAGTTTACCGTCTGGTTGAAATATGATCGATTATGTATGTTAAAAACAACCTGAGGATTGATTATAAAAAACCTTTGACATGTTTCTAAGAACATTACGGATACTTTTTGGAATTTCGTCTGCCCTTCAGTACCAGAATGAGCTTGTGGTTTCTGAACATAACGTGCAACCAAATGCCGATTTTTGGTTATAAAACTGATCTTTATCGAACAAAAATAACATTTATTGTGTAACTGGAGTCTCGTGAGTACAAACATCCGAAGATTATCAAAGGTAAGCGATTAATTTTATTGCTTTTCTGACTTTCGTGAGCAAGCTAATTGAAGGCTAGCTTTTCTAGCTATTCTTTTGTTCTTTGTCTAGTGATTGATAAACTCACAAACGCTTGGATTGCTTTCGCTGTAAAGCATATTTTCAAAATCTGACCCATAGGTGGATTAACAACAAGCTAAGCTGTGTTTTGGTATATTCACTTGTGATTTCATTATTATAAATATTTTTTGTAATATTTTTGAATTTGATACTTTTTGGAATTTGTGTCTGCCTTTCAGGCCGGAACGAGCATGTGGTTTTCTGAACATAACGCGCAAACGAAATGGCGGATTTTGGTTATAAAACTATCTTTATCGAACAAAAATAACATTTATTATGTAATTGGGAGTCTCGTGAGTACAAACATCCAAAGATTATCAAAGGTAAGCGATTCATTTTATTGCTTTCTGACTTTCGTGACCAAGCTAATTTAAGGCTAGCTGTTCTAGCATTGATTGATACATTCACAAACGCTTTGATTGCTTTCGCTGTAAAGCATTTGCAAAATCTGACACGATAGGTGGATTAACAACAAGCTAAACTGTTGTTTTGGTATATTTCACTTGTATTCCATGATTATAAAATATTTTTTGTATTATTTTTTGAGTTTGGAGCGCTGCCAATTCAGCGGTTGTTTACGAAAATGATCCGTAAAAGGGATCCGTGCGGCAAGAAGTTAACCTCACTAGGGTATGTGGGACGGTAGCGTCCCACCTCGTCAACAGCCAGTGAAACTACAGGGCGCCAAATTCAAAACAACAGAAATCCCATAATTTCAATTCCTCAAACATACAATTATTTACACCATTTAAAGATACACTTGTTGTAAATCCAGGCAAAGTGTCCGATTTCAAAAAGGTTTTACTAAGAAAGTACACCAAACGATTATGTTAGGTTAGAGCCAAGTCACAGAAAAAAACATTTTTCCAGCCAAAGAGAGGAGTAACAAATAGCAGAAATAGAGATCAATTAATCACAACCTTTGATGATCTTCATCAGATCCACATCATAGGACTTCATGTTACACAATACTGTATGTTTTGTTCAGTAAAGTTCATATTTATATCCAAAAATCTGAGTTTAGGCGGGACGCTACTGTCTCACTTGGCAAAAAGACAGAGAAATGCAGAGCGCCAAATTCAAATTAATTACTATAAAAATCAAACTTTCATTAAATCACACATGAAATATACCAAATTAAAGCTACACTGTTGTGAATCCAGCCAACATGTCAGAATTCAAAAGGGCTTTTCGGCGAAAGCAAACGATGCTATTATCTGAGTTAGACCATTGTAAACAAAGAGAGATAAGCATATTTAACCCTGCAGGCGCGACACAAAACGCAGAAAAAAAAAATAATTCATGCCTTACCTTTGACAGCTTCTGTTGTTGGCACTCCAATATGTCCCATAAACATCACAAATGATCCTTTTGTTCGATTAATTCCACGATATATCATCAAATCATAATCTGAATTTATCTGTTTCGTCTTGATCAGAAAAACTGTTCCTAATTGTGAAACGTGACTACAAAATATCTCAAAGGTTACCTGTAAACATTGCCAAAAAATTTCAAACTACTTTTGTAATACAACTAGGTATTTTGTAACGTAAATAATCAATACAATTGAAGATGGGATGATCTGTGTTCAATACAGGATTAAAACCAACTGTAGCTAGCTTTCTGGTCATGCGCTTCTAACAAACAGGACACTTCGAGTGACTCTCCTTCAAGATGGCCGTACTTCTTCATTACACAAAGGAATAACCTCAACCAATTTCTTAAGACTGTTGGCATCCAGTGGAAGCGGTAGGAACTGCAAGAAGGTCCCTTAGAAATCTGTATTCCCAATGAAAATCCATTGAAAAGAGAGTGACCCGGTTTGTCCTCGGGGTTTCGCCTGCTAAATAATTTATGTTATAATCACAGACATGATTTCAAACAGTTTTAGAAACTTCAGATTGTTCTATCCAAATCTACTAATAATATGCATATCTTATCTTCTGGGATGAGTAGGTGGCAGTTTAAAACCTTTATAGAGTCACAAACCCGGATCCGGGATCCCCCCATCAAAAAAGCTGACTAGCATAGCCTAGCCTAAAGCCACAGGGATATCATATAATCAAATGTTCATGAAATCACAAGTCCAAGACACCAAATGAAAGATACAGATCTTGTGAATCCAAGCCATCATTTCCGATTTTTTAAATGTTTTACAGGGAAGACAAAATATGTATTTCTATTAGCTAACCACCATAGCAAAAGACACAACTTTTTTTTGTCCACCATTTTTTTCCTGCATCAGTAGCTATCACTAATTCGACTAAATAAAGATATATATAGCCACTAACCAAGAAACAACTTCATAAGATGACAGTCTGATAACATATTTATGTATAGGATATGTTTTTTTTAGAAAAATGTGAATTTTTCAGGTATAAATCACAGTTGTTACATTGCAGCCTGCAATCTGAAATAGCGTTGGAGCAGCCGGAATAATTACAGAGACCGACGTCAATTACCAAATACTCATCCTAAAACATTTCAGAAAATACACAGCCTACAGCAATCGAAAGACACAGATCTTGTGAATCCAGACAATATTTCAGATTTTCTAAGTGTTTTACAGCGAAAACACAATATATCGTTATATTAGCATACCACATGAGCTAACATCACCCCAGCATTAAATCAAGGCAAAGGGGGCGATAACGTTATCGCACCAAAATATATTAATTTTTTCACTAACCTTCTCAGAATTCTTCAGATGACATCCTGTAACATCATATTACACAATGCATATAGAGTTTGTTCGAAAATGTGCATATTTAGCCACAAAAAATCGTGGTTATACAATGAGAAAGTAGCTAAACTGGGCAGAAAATGTCGGGCGCCATCTTTGGAGAGTGACTTAGGCTAATCATATAAAATCTATATAAACTTGACTAAAAAATACAGCGTGGACAGCATTGAAAGACAAATTAGTTCTTAATGCAATCGCTGAATTACATTTTTAAAATTAACCTTACTGCGCAATACAAGTTGCGCCAAAGCGAAGCTACCCAAAAAAAATGGCAGCTTATGCGTTTACCATTTTCAACAGAACAACGATTTATCAGCATAATAGTTCTTCTTCCATCAGAATCTTGGGCAATGTGTCCTTTCTCCGTCTAATCGTCTTTTGGTCGAAAGATTCCTCTGTCCTGTCGAAATGGCCACTAACGTTCGGCATGTACAGGGAAAGTGTCCAACTCTTGAAAGTGCGTCACAAAGAAATGCCAGAAAATGCCAATAAACTGATATAAACTAAATAATTCGGTTCAAAAATACAAGATTATGATGTCTTTAAAGCTTATATCGAATAAAAACATGACCGGAATTATCTAAGGAGCTAAAACCAGAGCTTCCACAACAATATGCAAAGCTCCTCTTCGCGCCCGAGCGCAGATCCAAAAGAATGGCCACCGTGATTCCAATCAATTTATAAACTTTGGGAATTACACAGAGACTCCATTTCAAGTCTCCCTATTCGCTGACACCCAGGGAAGGCGTATGCAGTGCATCTCAACCAATAGAGGACAGGCAAATTAATACACAGATCTCAGAACAGCCAGTACAATTCTGAATCTCACATACACATAGGAAAATCGCTCTAAGTCGAGTTCTGTTTCACCCACAGACATAATTCAAACGGTTTTAGAAACTAGAGAGTGTTTTCTATCCAATAGTAATAATAATATGCATATTGTACGAGCAAGAATTGAGTACGAGCAGTTTAATTTGGAGACGAATCTGGACTATGTCGAAATGGCACCCCCTAGTGGCAAGAAGTTAATTTGGGCATGCTTTACATCCAAAATTCCGAATGCTGCCCTCTGACTTAGGGCCCTGACATGCCTAGGGTTGGATATTGTATCTCAAAGCATGTGTGGATGTCAGAAAACAAATCAAAGATGTTTTTTCCCACCCTCACTTACGTGCATATCCACACTATCAAAGCAAACCACACACACACACACAACACACACCAACACACACACACACACACACACACACACACACACACACACACACACACACAACACCACACACCACACACACACACACACACACACACACACACACACACACACACACAAACATTAAAACATCACGTATCAGGTTCAAGATTTAGTACATTGCTCACTGTTCTTAGAATTGGTCTCCTGAGACTTCATAATTTCTCACCCCTGAGCAAAGCCCATTAATCAGAGAATCTCTGTCTCTCTGTCACATCAAAACAACATAGAGCCAGAGTTCAGCCGTTGAACACCAGGAAAATATGCCATTACCTCAGGGATTTACAGTAATAGCCTTGTTTTATTGATTTTAACTGCAGTGCAGGGAATGGCTAAATTGATATTTCACTCTTCTATGAGGAATCGGTGTTGAAAACAAAAGACCACTGGTTAAGGCACTATACAGGGAAAAACCATATAGTTAGTAATACTTGCATGGCATACATTAAAACTGAGTGATAGTAATTCAGCATAACCTGTGTTAATCATGAGGTAAACAATCGGAAATCGCATGATATGCATTTCAATTCCCATACCGGTAAGCATGTAATAGCGATGTGTCACAAAATAGAATTCAGAGAATGCTCTGACTCTTTTGTGCTATACAGTATGTCATGACCTTTTTAATCATTGTTTGGATTGCTCAGTGAAAATATCAATAGATATATTTTTGTTTAGAGTCTCAGAAAAATAATGGTCCCTGAAAATCTTGCACAGTTATCTAATTGGTGTCAGGGGATGTTTAAAATGTTCACCTTGTCTTCTTTTTACAACACTAACACGATCAAAGTATTTTTCTTTTACTACCAGCTAGAATTATTTAGCAGAGTTGCAGTAATTTCTACACAAAAAAACACATTACAAAATGCCTGTGGTTGTGGCTGTGCTGGTAAACCATATACAGTATCAATCACCTTGGACAGAAATACATTAAGGTTGTTGACTGAGGGGGGTCAAATAAGGATTACCGCGATTATGTTAGGATTTTAGCACCTACTACCATACCCCGTTCGAAGGCACTTAAATATTTTGTCATCCACTCACCCTCCGAATGGCACACATACACAATCCATGTCTYAGTTGTCTCAAGGCTTAAAAATCCTTAATTACCCTGTCTCTTCACCTTCATCTACACTGTCTAAAKTGGATTTAACAAGTGACATCAATAAGGGATCATAGCTTTAACATGTATTCATCTAGTCAGTCGAYGTCATGGAAAGAGCAGGTGCTCTTAATGTTTTGTACACTCAGTGTATATACAGTACCTATCGAAGACTATAACTTATAAATGTCTYATGAGCTCTGTTCATTTGTCTTACCCCATTAGAAACCAAAACATAAGCTTGTATTACTGCTTTGTTTATAGACGAAGTAACTGTAAACAAACACTGTAAACATTCTTAGAAAAAAGGGTTTTCCAAAAGGGTTCTTCGGCAGTCCCCTTTTTGGCTCCAGATAGAACTCTTTTGGGTTCCATGTAGAACCCTTTCCCTTGTGGAAAAGGGTTCTACCTGGAACCAAAAGGGTTCCAATCTGGAACTAAAAAGGGTTCTTCAAAAGGTTATCCTATGTCAACAGCCGAAGAGTGCTTTTAGGTTCTAGATAGTACCTTTCTTCTAAGCCTCATGGATCTCATGGATAGTCAGTCCATGCATACACATAGCACTGTCCATGATTTTCAGAGTGGTTACATTTCTCAATCCCATCCCTCACTTATTTACCAAATTAGTAACTGCTTTGATATTGTTTGAACTGCAGATTGACCCTTTAATAAAAGGGATATGGAGGCTGTAGTAGAGCAATGGCCACACAAACACATGATCAGTATTACAGAGAGATCATGTAATTTAATTAATCCAGCCTCTTCATAACCTGGTACAGTTAGAGTGATTAGTCAAGGCGGAGGAACACTTGATGAGYTAATGGCATAAAGCATTTTTTTCCTTTCAATAACTTCAGCAAATTTAGACAGATGGTCAGCACCATCCTTTTTTCAAGGGRCTTCTGGTCTGGGCATCTGGTCAAGGGGCTTCTGGTCTGTCAATAYGTTTTTAACAAGGTACCTCGCTTGAATAATAATTAGCCATTGCAAGCACTAGCCATYACAATTATAAAATAATTGCCCCTGATGAAGGAAATCTTATTCTACTTGACTGTCAGATTCACAATGTACTCTATGGGACTCTCTTCCCAGTCTTTTCCAGGAAGTCAGCTTGGAAAGCATATCCTGGTATGGGCAAAGAGTTTCAGGGGAATGTGACAGAGGTTTGTGTCAGTCTCTTTGCTCATGGTCTGATTCTCTCCCCCTGTGCTTGAGCTGGGTAAATTTAAGCTGGGATGTAACGGATGTAACCTGTTGGGCTGGAGGGGCGAATTGGAAAAACTGGAAAATATGCGCACATTTTCAAACGGCCTTTTAATCCATTTCTGATCTTACAATATGCATATGGTTAATAGTATTGGATAGAAAAGAGTCTCAAGTTTCTAAAAACGTTTTAATTTTTTCTCTGAGTGGAACACAAGTCCTTTGGCAGCACTTTCCCCGACCAGGAAGTAAAATGCAAGATGTTTATGCTCGCTTCAACACTCTGCCTATACATGGTCATGCCACTTATGACCCGGAACACACCTTGTACGCCTTCCTCTGGGTGTCAAGAGTACGTCAGAGGAGAAATCATGCGTTTATCTGTTCTGACGTGAAATAAGACCTATTTCTTTGACATGACCGTCAATTTCAGAAGTCAGAAGCGTGCGACTGGGAGAGATCATTTTTTGTTTTGCTGCCGTTTCGGATGTGAACTATCTCCAGCTCGGATTTGATTTGATAAATGAGACCATGTCATCGTAATGTATGTTTTTTTCATATAGTTTAATCAGATTATTTGAATTTTTTCGGGAGTTTTGCCGTGTACCGTAATGTTTCTTTTGTTTACGTTGGAGAGTTCCGTGCCACTCGACGAGTACCCATGCTAAATGAAGATGGAAAGTTGCCATTCTGAAGGGATTGAACGACTCTTCTGGACTAAGGACAACTTGATCAACATTCTGATCTCC
>NC_036845.1:24250327-24251482 GCF_002910315.2 Salvelinus sp. IW2-2015
ATGCGCGCAAGAGTTTCAGGGGAATGTGTGACGACGTCGTCCTGTCGTCGAGTCTCCTATCTAGCTTCCATGGTTACTCCTACTTCTTCTTCCCCTGCTCCTGCTTGAGCTGGGTAAATTTAAGCTGGGATGTAATTGTTCCATTTTATGATACAGGTATCAAACTTGGTCCACTAATAATAGATATCTTAAAGGGAAACTGCACCTGCTGATTTKGATTTTTTGGGGGGCTTGGTCCTGAAGCAATGCTGGCGGCCAGGACAGAATAAGTATTGTTATACTCACAGACAATATTTTGACAGTTTTGGAAACTTTGGAGTGTTTACTATCCTAATCTGTAAATTATATGCATATTCTACGATCTGGACCTGAGAAATAGTCTGTTTACCGTGGGAACGTTATTTAAAAAAATARAATAAAAAATCTGACCCCTAGCGTCAAGTCACAATACAAGTTGCATGGACTCGCTTGTGCTATAACAGTGTTACATTTAACATGATTTTTGAATTACTACATCATCTCTGTACCCCACACATACAATTATCTGTAAGATCCCTCAGTCGAGCAGTGAATATCAAACACAGATTCAACCACAAAGACCAACCTATTGGGATATGGTAAAAAAAAACAGCCATTGACTATTCCTTTGAACATGTTGAAGTTATTAATTACACTTAGGACGGTGTATCAATACCTAGTCACTACAACGATACAGGTGTCCTTCCTTACTCAGTTGCCGAAGAGGAAGGAAACCGCTTAGGGATTTCAGCATGAGGCCAATGGTGACTTTTAAACAGTTACAGAGTTAAATGGCTGTGATTTGAGAAAAGATCAGGATGGATCAACAACATTGTAGTTACTYCACAAWACTAACCTTAAAACTTCTTAAGGCTGAGATCCCGTTAACGGGATAGATATGACAACAGMCAGTGAAAGTGCAGGGCGCCAAATTCAAACAACAGAAATCTCATAATTAAAATTCCTCAAACATACAAGTATTTCACACCATTTTAAAGATACACTTCTTGTTAATCCCACCACAGTGTCCGATTTCAAATAGGCTTTTCGGCGAAAGCACCACAAACGATTATGTTAGGTCAGAGCCAAGTCACAGAAAAACACAGCCATTTTTCCAGCCAAAGAGAGGAGTCACAA
>NC_036845.1:24255572-24256918 GCF_002910315.2 Salvelinus sp. IW2-2015
ACGACATTGAATATTACAGTTTTGACTTAAATCAGCTTGAACATCTATGCCAAGACTTGAAAATGGCTGTCTAGCAATGATCAACAACCAACTTGACAGACCTTAAAGAATTTAAAAAAGAACAATGTGCAAATATTGTATATTCAAGGTGTGCAAAGCTCTTAGGCTCACAGCTGTAATCTCTGCCATATGTGATTTTAACAAATATTAAAGATATATTAGTGTTTTATTTTWATTTTATTTAAAAAAAAAGTTATAATCTTTCTTCCACTTTGAGATKACTGAGAATCTAGTGGAGATCGTTGACAAAAAAAGATGATTAAATCATTTTTAATCCCACTTTGTACCACAACAAAATGTGRAAAAAGCCAAGAGGTTTGAAAACTTTCTCAATGTAAATTTCCAATCTGGGTGCAAGCATGGCAAAATAGCATAGCGGTGGCTTTAACAGGTTAAGATTTCCAACTCCTTTACCACCGGTAGATACCTCACATACCTCAGTCTAAAGGTAAATGTTGGAGCACATTCCAATTTCAGGCTAGGAAATTGGCTGAAAGACATTTATTGCCTTCCTGCACTCCTTTGGGGCACCTATGTTGAATGACTTACCTCAAAAGGTCAGTATCGTTCATAGACTCTGAAAATACTGATAAATAGACAGAGAGTTAATTAAATGTATGTATTTTCATTTTTAATTTGCACAATTGGCACATACATTGCTAAGTCATTGCTGATTTTGTTGGAACAGTCACATGGTCAAATTAAGGTAAATAAAGGATAAATTAAATAAAAAAATTGTCATCCAAAGGTCATAGTTGTGTGTCTCAAAGCAAATGTTATCACACTGGAAAATGTAGTGTAGTGATGTTTACAGGAACATACAAAGCCATCTAAATGCATTACATTTATAATGAAATGTCCTGTATTGGACTCTTTAACTTTCTATTTACACATCAAATTATAGAATCCATGGTAAATGTTTTTCTACCATAAATATTAAGCATCATCTGGAATCATGTAAACATACAAAGCCATCTAAATGCATAACATTTATAATGAAATGTCCTGTATTGGACTCTTTAACTTTCTATTTACACATCCAATTTTAGAATCCATGGTAAATGGTTTTCTTCCATAAATATTAAGCATCATCTGGAATCATGTACATTTTGTTTGTTGGCTGGCAGCTTGAGTTTCTGTGAGTATCTAATAAATTAGAATTTCAATGGGGAAGWGATGCATAGATAGATCAATAAAATAAGTAGCAAATCTGGCTCTTTTTGAATGACTATAAACTTGTAATAACATTAGCTAAGCCAATTAAATTGATGGACAAGGAAATACAT
>NC_036845.1:24262708-24264300 GCF_002910315.2 Salvelinus sp. IW2-2015
GAATGCGTACAGGATTTGCAGCTGTAATGTTAAGAACCCATTTTCAAACAAACACTCACATCATTACTTATGCAGCATTAACTTACGAAAAGCTAACTCATATTGTGTTGTCTATTTGGCCTCTATGATGTTTTTACAGATAACGATTTGGACAGAGTTGCCCATAGCTTGCCTTAGAACAAGGACACTCCATTTACAAACTAAAATAGAACTTCTGTTCACATTTGGCATATACCCAAGACAGTCAGGCAGGTCACATGAACACTGGGCCAGAGTCCTGGGAAAACAAATGAAGAGGGCATTTCAACAGGGAGCCAGGAAAATGTGTTTGACCTTTGCATTATTTCGATTTAATACACTCCTAACTTCCCCACGACTTGAGAGTTGGGTGATATAATTATGTAATTAGTATATGTATTATCTGGTGGATTGTTCTCCACACTGCATGTTGACAAATGTCTCAGGGCACATGCATAGAATCCACAATGCATTTATAAAACAAATACTGTAGATCAGTATATTACTGCTATTCCAAATAAGCCTTGCTTTGTCACTGAAAGCAATTTAAATTGCTCTTATGCATAACTTACTTCCTCAGTACAATAATTGAATTACACATTTCATTCGAATATAGGAAAAAAAACACACGCGTTGTCATTTCATGGAGAGAATTAAACAAAGATCACAGGAAATGCCTTKTATTTCTTCAATTGGTATGTTACCCATGGGAATGCATGGGTAMATCCACACCCAATGAATTGAACAATGTGCAGTTTTCATTTTCAACACAAWTCCAATTCATATGTCACTGATACTCCTGTTGAAAAGGCTCAGTGTGAACTGAACAAACTTAGTTATAACAAAGGGGTACGAACCACAAATGAAAAAAGAGCAACCAATTTCATCTGTAWGATGAAAGTTAAGTAAAGAAATATGTTTTTTTTTCACCCACCCCTTATTCAACCTGGGTCCAAGCATAAAAAAATATATCATTAGCAGAACAAAGTGATATGACACAGAGGACAGACAGAAGRTACCCCCAATACACTGGCCAGATGCTACTTTAATCTTTTATAATCATTAMAATTTTATGTATTTTTTTTGTTCAWTAATTTAGCAAAGTCCYTTCATTAATACATATGAACGTTGTGTAATGGGGATGCCAGCCATTTGATCTCAGCTCAGTGTCGACAGAGTACATTGTTCTCTTTTATCTTGGGATCCTAACATTTTTTGGGGGACAAATATTAATCATTTGAGTTGATAAAGTGATATGATTTACAAGGATCGTTAGCTGCATTGCGTTTTATATTATGCATCAATATGTTTCAATCCAAGTGCTTTTCTAGTCCGAATTAAATCCTTCTCAGGAGAATAAATCAACTATATGACAACTTCTTGTTATCTTTGGTTATCAAGAACTTTGAATACTTTTCTCAGTGATAATGCCCCTTGAGTAATTTTCATTTTATTTGTTTATTTCAACTTTAATTAACATCTCTGCGCTACGGATCCCTTTAGCAGGATATACCACTCAATGGAGCTGATTCATTCAAACCTTATGGCAACTGGCATATGGCAAATGCCAAGTG